>NC_092158.1:103597781-103605281 GCF_045791955.1 Oncorhynchus clarkii lewisi | reverse complement strand
ATCCCTGTCTTACCCAACGGCCCAAATAGTTGGAAGTATGAAAGGGAAATAGATATGGGTTGCGTTTACAATGTTGTTTGTGATCCACCGTTTTCAAATTCTTTGTGGGTCTGTGTAATCTGAGGGAACTATGTGTCTCTAATATGGTCATACATTTGGCAGGAGGTTAGGAAGTGCAGCTCAGTTTCCAACTCATTTTGTGGGCAGTGGGCACATAGCCTGTCTTCTCTTGAGAGCCATGTCTGCCTGCGGCAGCCTCTCTCAATACCAAGGCTATGCTCACTGAGTCTGTACATAGTCAACGCTTTCCTTAAGTTTGGGTCAGTCATAGTGGTCAGGTATTCTGCCGCTGTGTACTCTCTGTTTAGGGCCAAATAACATTCTAGTTTGCTCTGTTTTTTTGCTCAACCTTTCCAGTCTGTCAAATAGTAAACTTTTTATTTTCTCATGATTTGGTTGTGTCTAAATGTGTTTCTGTCCTGGGGCTCTGTGGGGTCTGTTTGTGTTTGTGAACAGAGCCCCAGGACTCAGCTGGCTGAGGGGACATTTCTCCAGGTTCATCTTACTGTAGGAGAGTGCTTTGTGGTGGAATGTGTGGGCATGGCTTCCTTTTAGGTGGTTGTAGAATTGAACAGCTATTTTCTAGATGTTGATAACTAGCGGCTATAGTCCTAATTCTGCATTGTTTGGGGTTTTGCGTTGTACACATAGTTTCAATTGGTTGTTTGTCCCTTTTTGTGAATTCTTGGTTGGTGAGCTGACCCCACAAGACCTCACAACCATAGAGGGCAATAACAGATTGAACTATTTTTAGCCAGACCCTCATTGGGATGTTGAGTTTAATGTTCCTTTTTATGGCATAAAAGGCCCTTCTTGCCTTGTCTCTTAGATCGTTCACTGCCTTGTGTTTGTTACCTGTGTTGTTCCTGTTTAGGCCGAGGTATGTATAGTTTTTTGTGTGCTCTAGGGCAACGGTGTCTAGATGGAATTTGTATTTGTGGTCCTGGCAACCGGACCTTTGTTGGAACACCCTTATTTTTTGTCTTACTGAGATTTACTGTCAGGGTCCAGGTCCGACAGAATCTGTGCAGAAGATCTAGGTGCTGCTGTAGGCCCTCCTTGGTTGGGGACAGATCTAGGTGCTGATGAAGGTCCTCCTTGGTTGGGGACAGATCTAGGTGCTGCTGTAGGTCCTCCTTGGTTGGGGACAGATCTAGGTGCTGCTGTAGGTCCTCCTTGGTTGGGGACAGATCTAGGTGCTGCTGTAGGTCCTCCTTGGTTGGGGACAGATCTAGGTGCTGCTGTAGGTCCTCCTTGGTTGGGGACAGATCTAGGTACTGCTGTAGGTCCTCCTTGGTTGGGGACAGATCTAGGTGCTGCTGTAGGTCCCGCTTGGTTGGGGACAGATGCACCGGATCATTTGCAAACATTAGACATTTGTTTTCCAAGTCCAGTTGGGTGAGGCTGACTGTTCTAGTGCCCTTGTCAATTCATTTACATATATGTTGAAGAGGGTAGGGCTCAAGCTGCATCCCTGTCTCACCCCACGGCCCTGTTTAGCCAGGTCCACCTCTACAAGGCAGCAGTGCCCACCTTTGGGTCCTGCCTTGTAGAGGTGGACCTGGTCATTAAGGCTGTCCAAGTCCAGGATGGGCTCTGCTGCCTTGTAGAGGAGGACCTGGTTATAAAGGCTGTCCAAGTCCAGGATGGGCTCTGCTGCCTTGTAGAGGAGGACCTGGTCATAAAGGCTGTCCAAGTCCATGATGGGCTCTGCTGCCTTGTAGAGGAGGACCTGGTCATAGAGGATGTTCAAGTCCAGGGTGGGCTCTGTTGCCTTGTAGAGGAGGACCTGGTTATAAAGGCTGTCCAAGTTCAGGGGGGAGTGTTAGTCCAGCTAGATGTTTGATTTTGAGGTACAGTCACGGGAAATGCTTATGTTTACTCGCTGTGTGGTAGCAGGGTGGAAGTCTTTCTGTGGTAGCAGGGTGGATGTCTTTCTGTGGTAGCAGGGTGGAAGTCTTTCTGTGGTAGCAGGGTGGAAGTCTTTCTGTGGTAGCAGGGTGGAAGTCTTTCTGTGGTAGCAGGGTGGAAGTCTTTCTGTGGTACCAGGGTGAAGATAACCCGCTTGTGAATTTGGGGAAAGTGGAAGAAGCTTTTTCAATCGCTCTCTTGAATGCTGTGGCCACCCTTTCCTGCTGTGTTCTCAGGTCGTTTGTGCCTGTGTGTATTATTATGTGGCTAGGAGAACCTAGTTGGTCCTCAGACAGAAGCTCTAGGGCGCTGGGTGTATTATCATGTGGCTGGGTGACCCTAGTTGGTCCTCAGACAGAAGGTCTAGGGCGCTGGGTGTATTATCATGTGGCTGGGTGAACCTAGTTGGTCCTCAGACAGAAGGTCTAGGGCGTGCTGGGTGACCCTAGTTGGTCCTCAGACAGAAGGTCTAGGGCGCGCTGGGTGATCCTAGTTGGTCCTCAGACAGAAGGTCTAGGGCGCGCTGGGTGAACCTAGTTGGTCCTCAGACAGAAGGTCTAGGGGCGTGCTGGGTGACCCTAGTTGGTCCTCAGACAGAAGGTCTAGGGCGCGCTGGGTGAACCTAGTTGGTCCTCAGACAGAAGGTCTAGGGCGCGCTGGGTGACCCTAGTTGGTCCTCAGACAGAAGGTCTAGGGCGTGCTGGGTGTATTATTATGTGGCTGGGTGAACCTAGTTGGTCCTCAGACAGAAGGTCTAGGGCGTGCTGGGGGTATTATTATGTTGCTGGGTGAACCTAGTTGGTCCTCAGACAGAAGGTCTAGGGTGCGCTGGGTGTTTGGACACCAGAGTTTAGACAGTCTGTGTTGGGAAAAAGTTTATTTTTTTGTATATACTTCCTGTTTGAGCCCATAAGGAGTACAATCTTTGTTTTGTGTGTGTCCTCAGTGGGAGTGCGGGGGTTGTCAGGAGGGCTATCAGGAGGCTGACATGGGGGGTGCTAGGAGGGGTGTGGTCCCATGAGCTTGGGGTTCTTCCTGTATATGTTCTGCTGTGGTGTCAAGACTTTGGTCAGGATCTGAGGTGGGTTGTTCTCTGTCACACGTCATCTTTCTCACTCTTGTGCTCTTACCTCCTCTAGTACTCTCACCTTCTCCTCTAGTGCTCTCACCTTCTCCTCTAGTGCTCTCGCCTTCTCCTCTAGTGCTCTCATCTTCTCCTCTAGTGCTCTCACCTTCTCCTCTAGTGCTCTCATCTTCTCCTCTAGTGCTCTCACCTTCTCCTCTAGTGCTCTCATCTTCTCCTCTAGTGCTCTCACCTTCTCCTCTAGTGCTCTCACCTTCTCCTCTAGTGCTCTCATCTACTCCTCTAGTGCTCTCATCTACTCCTCTAGTGCTCTCATCTTCTCCTCTAGTGTTCCCATTTTATCCTCTAGTGCTCTCACCTTCTCCTCTAGTGCTCTCATCTTCTCCTCTAGTGCTCTCACCTTCTCCTCTAGTGCTCTCATCTACTCCTGCCGCTGGGCCGCCTCCTTCCTCTCCTGCTCTTTCTCCTGTTGAAGTTGTCTAACTACAGTCCAGAGTGCAGACATGTCTCTCTCCCCCTCCAGCTCTCCCGGTCTCGTAGCGGGGTGTTGTTGTGCTGGACCATTTTTTTGTGCTGACCGTTCCAGCTCTGCCTGCCTTACCTCCAGCTGGGTGAATTTATTTCAGTAAGGGAATAATACTCTGTGCTGGGAGGTTGACTCTCTGCTTGGGGTTGCTCATCTGTGGGGTTGTTTAATTAAGGATGAGGTCTAGTCTGACTCGCTCGGAGTGGAGGAGTCTTCACCAAGAGTGATCTTCTCCTCTTTGATTCTATGAAAGTCTGTTGAAACTGTTTGGGGTTGCCCTGTACCAATACTGTTCCAGACTTGTACAGGTTAACATTGGCTGGCTCAGATTCTTCGTTGTCTAGTATCCTTCATTTCTACCCATCGCTAACACTAACTCTTGACATGGGGCAGTGTGCTCTTATAGCACTAACTAGGGAATGTCTGGAAGATTAAGTTTCTGATGTTCCCATTTTTATAACAGTCCACAAAAAGTGTCTCTTTCAGAACGATCTTCTTGACCCTGAACACCAAGTCACTCGGCTCTGTCATAGCCTCACATGGTCTCTCCTATCGTTGCTATGAGGATGACACAACTACTCTTCTCCTTCTCACCTTCTGACATCCCGGGTAGCGACAAGAATCTCTGCATGCCTGGCAGACATCTCAGCTTGGATGTCGGCCCACCCCCTCAAGCTCAACCTTGACAAGACAGAGCTGCTATTCCTTCCTGTGAAAGGCCTGCCCGCTCCAAGACCTCTACAAGACAACTCCATAGTGTTCCCCTCCCAGAGTGCATAGGACCTTGGCAGGACACTAAACAACACCCTGCTGTTTTCTGCAAACATCAAAGCAGTGACTCTCTCCTGCAAGGTCAAGCTCTACCACATCCGTACAGTGCAACCCTTCCTCACACAGGAAGTAGCACAGGTCCTAATCCAGGAGCTTGTCATCTCCCGTCTGGACTACTGCAACTCTCTGTTGGCTGGGCTCCCCGCTTTTGACATCAAACCCCTCCAACTGCTCCAGAATGCTGCAGTGTTATCCAACTGCTCCAGAATGCTGCAGTGTTATCCAACTGCTCCAGAATGCTGCAGTGTTTTCCAACTGCTCCAGAATGCTGCAGTGTTTTCCAACTTCTCCAGAATGCTGCAGTGTTTTCCAACTTCTCCAGAATGCTGCAGTGTTTTCCAACTGCTCCAGAATGCTGCAGTGTTATCCAGAATGCTGCAGTGTTATCCAGAATGTTGCAATGTTTTCCAACTGCTCCAGAATGCTGCAGTGTTATCCAACTGCTCCAGAATGCTGCAGTGTTATCCAACTGCTCCAGAATGCTGCAGTGTTATCCAACTGCTCCAGAATGCTGCAGTGTTATCCAACTGCTCCAGAATGCTGCAGTGTTTTCCAACTGCTCCAGAATGCTGCAGTGTTATCCAACTGCTCCAGAATGCTGCAGTGTTTTCCAACTGCTCCAGAATGCTGCAGTGTTATCCAACTTCTCCAGAATGCTGCAGTGTTATCCAACTTCTCCAGAATGCTGCAGTGTTATCCAACTGCTCCAGAATGCTGCAGTGTTTTCCAACTGCTCCAGAATGCTGCAGTGTTATCCAACTGCTCCAGAATGCTGCAGTGTTTTCCAACTTCTCCAGAATGCTGCAGTGTTTTCCAACTGCTCCAGAATGCTGCAGTGTTTTCCAACTTCTCCAGAATGCTGCAGTGTTATCCAGCTGCTCCAGAATGCTGCAGTGTTATCCAACTGCTCCAGAATGCTGCAGTGTTATCCAACTTCTCCAGAATGCTGCAGTGTTTTCCAACTTCTCCAGAATGCTGCAGTGTTTTCCAACTTCTCCAGAATGCTGCAGTGTTTTCCAACTTCTCCAGAATGCTGCAGTGTTTTCCAACTGCTCCAGAATGCTGCAGTGTTTTCCAACTTCTCCAGAATGCTGCAGTGTTATCCAGCTTCTCCAGAATGCTGCAGTGTTTTCCAACTGCTCCAGAATGCTGCAGTGTTTTCCAATTTCTCCAGAATGCTGCAGTGTTTTCCAACTTCTCCAGAATGCTGCAGTGTTATCCAACTGCTCCAGAATGCTGCAGTGTTTTCCAACTTCTCCAGAATGCTGCAGTGTTTTCCAACTTCTCCAGAATGCTGCAGTGTTATCCAACTGCTCCAGAATGCTGCGGTGTTTTCCAACTTCTCCAGAATGCTGCAGTGTTATCCAACTGCTCCAGAATGCTGCAGTGTTCAAACCTTCCTAAGTTCTCTCATGTCACCCCGCTCCTCATCACGCTACGCTGTCGTCCTGTCGAAGCTCACGTCGTCTTCAAGACCCTGGTGCTTGTCAACAGGGGAAGCAAGGGGAACCGCCTCTCCTTACCTTCAGGCTCAAACTGTACATTCCAACCCCAGCAATCCATTACGCCACCTCTGGTCTCTTGGCCCTCCCACCCCCAGGGGAGGGCAGCTCCCGCTCAGCTCAGTCAAAGCTCTTCTCTGTCCTGGCACCCCATTGGTGAAACATGCTTCCCCCTGAAGTCAGGACAGCGGAGACCCTGCCCATCTTCCAAAACATATTATGAAGAGTATCTTAAAGAATTCTGACAACGCCTAAAATCTATTTACCTATCGGCTTGACCTTCTCCTTGTCTATATCTTGATAAACTTTTACCTATCGGCGTGACCTTCTCCTTGTCTCTGTCATCTCTCTGTCCTGTCTCTCTTCTGTCTCTGTCTCTCTCTCTGTCTTGTCTCTGTCCTCTCTCTCTGTCATTTCTCTCTGTCCTGTCTCTGTCATCTCTCTGTCCTCTCTCTGTCCTCTCTCTGTCCTCTCCCTGTCCTGTCTCGGTCCTGTCTCGGTCCTGTCTCTGTCTCTCTCTCTGTCATTTCTCTCTGTCCTGTCTCTGTCATCTCTCTGTCCTCTCTCTGTCCTCTCTCTGTCCTCTCTCTGTCCTCTCTCTGTCCTGTCTCGGTCCTGTCTCTGTCTCTCTCTCTGTCCTCTCTCTGTCCTCTCTCTGTCATCTCTCTGTCTTGTCTCTGTCCTCTCTCTCTGTCTCTCTCTCTGTCCTGTCTCTGTTCTCTCTCTCTGTCCTCTCTCTGTCCTCTCTCTGTCCTCTCTCTCTCTGTCTCTCTCTCTGTCTCTCTCTCCCCTCCATTTATTTGGTGAGATGAATCCTGTGTTGTGTTGGGGTCTGCTGTAACCTAACCTCTCTGGACTCTGACTCTCACCCTGCTCCCTCAATCACCCCTTTGTGCCTGGTGGCCTAAACCCCCCACTATGGAGAGAGGGAGGGGATGCAGGAAGGGAGTGTTGTGTGTGTGTGTGTGTGTGTGTGTGTGTGTGTGTGTGTGTGTGTGTGTGTGTGTGTGTGTGTGTGTGTGTGTGTGTGTGTGTGTGCGTGCGTGCGTGCGTGCGTGCGTGTGTGCATGTGTGTGTGTGTGTGTTGGACACAGGAAGGGACGCTGCTGTAACACAAAGGCAAAGGTCGAAACGGGAGAGGGAGAGAGGTTTAACCACAGATCGCTTTGTGTTCAAACAGAGAGAGAGGAAAAACAGAAAGGGAGAATGAGAGAGGAGCGATAAAGAGAGAGACCGAGACAGAGAGCAAGAAGAGAAAACGAGAGAGAGAAAGAAGGAGAAAGAACGATTAAAGAAACTGTCACACTTCACAGGATCAAACTTTTTGGGGGGGGGACTTTAAATTTTCCTCTTCTCAGCGTTTCACACTGAGAATAACTCAGTTTGGCAAATGTAGATTCCACATTTTAGATGTTGATGGACTTTTGAGTTTTATCTCTTTTGTTATAGGGCAATTCCATGGGAAACGGAATTCCGCCTTGACTCAGATTTCTCACTTTAAAATGTATGCCGAACAAAAAAAAAAAAACATTGATTTTAAAGTTTAACAAACCATACAACTCTATGAACAAGGACGACTGTGAACA
>NC_092158.1:103572781-103592781 GCF_045791955.1 Oncorhynchus clarkii lewisi | reverse complement strand
TGTAGGTTAAAGAGACATTTCACCCTGTAAAGATAGCCCTCATCACTACTGGTTAAAGGGACATTTCACCCTGTAAAGACAGCCCTCATCACTACTACCAGGTTAAAGAGACATTTCACCCTGTAAAGATAGCCCTCATCACTACTGGTTAAAGGGACATTTCACCCTGTAAAGATAGCCCTCATCACTACTGGAGGTTAAAGGGACATTTCACCCTGTAAAGACAGCCCTCATCACTACTGGAGGTTAAAGGGACATTTCACCCTGTAAAGATAGCCCTCATCACTACTGTAGGTTAAGACATTTCACCCTGTAAAGACAGCCCTCATCACTACTGGTTAAAGGGACATTTCACCCTGTAAAGACAGCCCTCATCACTACTGGAGGTTAAAGGGTTATTTCACCCTGTAAAGACAGCCCTCATCACTACTGTAGGTTAAGACATTTCACCCTGTAAAGACAGCCCTCATCACTACTGGTTAAAGGGACATTTCACCCTGTAAAGATAGCCCTCATCACTACTGTAGGTTAAGACATTTCACCCTGTAAAGACAGCCCTCATCACTACTGGTTAAAGGGACATTTCACCCTGTAAAGATAGCCCTCATCACTACTGTAGGTTAAGACATTTCACCCTGTAAAGACAGCCCTCATCACTACTGGTTAAAGGGACATTTCACCCTGTAAAGATAGCCCTCATCACTACTGGTTAAAGGGACATTTCACCCTGTAAAGACAGCCCTCATCACTACTGGTTAAAGGGACATTTCACCCTGTAAAGTCAGCCCTCATCACTACTGGTTAAAGGGACATTTCACCCTGTA
This sequence comes from Oncorhynchus clarkii lewisi, assembly GCF_045791955.1. Classification (NCBI taxonomy): domain Eukaryota; kingdom Metazoa; phylum Chordata; class Actinopteri; order Salmoniformes; family Salmonidae; genus Oncorhynchus; species Oncorhynchus clarkii. Next base: position 103,591,957 of record NC_092158.1, on the reverse strand, counting down.
AAGACAGCCCTCATCACTACTGGAGGTTAAGACATTTCACCCTGTAAAGACAGCCCTCATCACTACTGGAGGTTAAAGGGACATTTCACCCTGTAAAGATAGCCCTCATCACTACTGTAGGTTAAGACATTTCACCCTGTAAAGACAGCCCTCATCACTACTGGTTAAAGGGTCATTTCACCCTGTAAAGATAGCCCTCATCACTACTGGTTAAAGGGTCATTTCACCCTGTAAAGACAGCCCTCATCACTACTGTAGGTTAAGACATTTCACCCTGTAAAGACAGCCCTCATCACTACTGGTTAAAGGGACATTTCACCCTGTAAAGACAGCCCTCATCACTACTGGTTAAAGGGTCATTTCACCCTGTAAAGACAGCCCTCATCACTACTGTAGGTTAAGACATTTCACCCTGTAAAGACAGCCCTCATCACTACTGGTTAAAGGGACATTTCACCCTGTAAAGACAGCCCTCATCACTACCAGGTTAGAGAGACATTTCACCCTGTAAATACAGCCCTCATCACTACTGGTTAAAGAGACATTTCACCCTGTAAAGACAGCCCTCATCACTACTGGAGGTTAAAGGGTCATTTCACCCTGTAAAGACAGCCCTCATCACTACTGGTTAAAGGGACATTTCACCCTGTAAAGACAGCCCTCATCACTACTGGAGGTTAAAGGGTCATTTCACCCTGTAAAGACAGCCCTCATCACTACTGGTTAAAGAGACATTTCACCCTGTAAAGACAGCCCTCATCACTACTGGTTAAAGGGACATTTCACCCTGTAAAGATAGCCCTCATCACTACTGTAGGTTAAGACATTTCACCCTGTAAAGACAGCCCTCATCACTACTGGTTAAAGGGACATTTCACCCTGTAAAGACAGCCCTCATCACTACTGGAGGTTAAAGGGACATTTCACCCTGTAAAGACAGCCCTCATCACTACTACCAGGTTAAAGAGACATTTCACCCTGTAAAGATAGCCCTCATCACTACTGGTTAAAGGGACATTTCACCCTGTAAAGATAGCCCTCATCACTACTGGAGGTTAAAGGGACATTTCACCCTGTAAAGACAGCCCTCATCACTACTGGAGGTTAAAGGGACATTTCACCCAGTAAAGACAGCCCTCATCACTACTGGTTAAAGGGACATTCCCGCCGATTGGATCATCACTGAAAGACATCCCATGGATCCTTAAAACATGGACGACAATATCTAAATGCATTCAGTATAACATAGAGCCTTCACAAAACAACCCCTCCAGCCTCCCCTCTCAATACTCGCTCCTTTGCACCCCAGTATCTCTACTTGCACATTCATCTTCTGTGCATCTATCACTCCAGTGTTTAATTGCTAAATTGTAGTTATTTCACCACTATTGGCCTATTTATTGCCTTACCTCCCTAATCTTACTTCATTTGCACACACTGTATATAGACTTTTCTATTGTGTTATTGACTGTACGTTTGTTTCAGTGTAACTCTGTGTTGTTGTATGTGTCGAGTTTCTGTGCTTTATCTTGGCCAGGTTGTAGTTGTAAATGAGAACTTGTTCTCAACTAGTCTACCTGGTTAAATTAAGGTGAAATAAAGTAAAGTAACTTAAATAAGAACAGTTAGTAATTTTTTTTATTTTGTTAAAGCTCAACTATTCAACTGTTATGAACTAACTCACATATTAACCCTCCCTCCCTCCCTCCTTGTCCCTCCATCTACCCCCTCTCTCTTCCCCTCCCTCCCTCCATCTACCCCCTCTCTCTCCCCCTCCCTCCCTCCCTCCATCTACCCCCTCTCTCTCCCCCTCCCTCCCTCCCTCCCTCCCTCCCTCCCTCCCTCCCTCCCTCCCTCCCTCCCTCCCTCCCTCCCTCCCTCCATCTACCCCCTCTCTCTTCCCCTCCCTCCCTCCATCTACCCCCTCTCTCTCCCCCTCCCTCCCTCCATCTACCCCCTCTCTCTCCCCCTCCCTCCCTCCATCTACCCCCTCTCTCTCCCCCTCCCTCCCTCCATCTACCCCTCCCTCTCCCCCCTCCCTCTCTCTACCTCCCCCCTCTTCCCCCCCTACCTCTTTACCCCTCACCCCCTTCCTCTTCCTCCTCTCCCCCTCCCTCCCTCCCTCCCTCCCTCCCTCCCTCCATCTACCCCCTCTCTCTTCCCCTCCCTCCCTCCATCTACCCCCTCTCTCTCCCCCTCCCTCCCTCCATCTACCCCCTCTCTCTTCCCCTCCCTCCCTCCATCTACCCCCTCTCTCTCCCCCTCCCTCTCTCCCTCCATCTACCCCCTCTCTCTCCCCCTCCCTCCCTCCCTCCCTCCCTCCATCTACCCCCTCTCTCTTCCCCTCCCTCCCTCCATCTACCCCCTCTCTCTCCCCCTCCCTCCCTCCATCTACCCCCTCTCTCTCCCCCTCCCTCCCTCCATCTACCCCCTCTCTCTCCCCCTCCCTCCCTCCATCTACCCCCTCTCTCTCCCCCTCCCTCCCTCCATCTACCCCCTCTCTCTCCCCCTCCCTCCCTCCATCTACCCCTCCCTCTCTCCCCCTCCCTCCCTCCCTCCCTCCCTCCCTCCCTCCCTCCCTCCCTCCCTCCCTCCCTCCCTCCTCTACCTCTGCCCATATCTCCTTCTCTCTCCCCCTCCCTCTCTCCACACCCCACCCTCCTCTACCTCTGCCCATATCTCCTTCTCTCTCCCCCTCCCTCTCTCCACACCCCACCCTCCTCTACCTCTGCCCATATCTCCTTCTCTCTCCCCCTCCCTCTCTCCACACCCCACCCCCCTCTACCTCTGCCCATATCTCCTTCTCTCTCCCCCTCCCTCTCTCCACACCCCACCCTCCTCTACCTCTGCCCATATCTCCTTCTCTCTCCCCCTCCCTCTCTCCACACCCCACCCTCCTCTACCTCTGCCCATATCTCCTTCTCTCTCCCCCTCCCTCTCTCCACACCCCACCCTCCTCTACCTCTGCCCATATCTCCTTCTCTCTCCCCCTCCCTCTCTCCACACCCCACCCTCCTCTACCTCTGCCCATATCTCCTTCTCTCTCCCCCTCCCTCTCTCCACACCCCACCCTCCTCTACCTCTGCCCATATCTCCTTCTCTCTCCCCCTCCCTCTCTCCACACCCCACCCCCCTCTACCTCTGCCCATATCTCCTTCTCTCTCCCCCTCCCTCTCTCCACACCCCACCCTCCTCTACCTCTGCCCATATCTCCTTCTCTCTCCCCCTCCCTCTCTCCACACCCCACCCTCCTCTACCTCTGCCCATATCTCCTTCTCTCTCCCCCTCCCTCTCTCCACACCCCACCCTCCTCTACCTCTGCCCATATCTCCTTCTCTCTCCCCCTCCCTCTCTCCACACCCCACCCCCCTCTACCTCTGCCCATATCTCCTTCTCTCTCCCCCTCCCTCTCTCCACACCCCACCCTCCTCTACCTCTGCCCATATCTCCTTCTCTCTCCCCCTCCCTCTCTCCACACCCCACCCTCCTCTACCTCTGCCCATATCTCCTTCTCTCTCCCCCTCCCTCTCTCCACACCCCACCCTCCTCTACCTCTGCCCATATCTCCTTCTCTCTCCCCCTCCCTCTCTCCACACCCCACCCCCCTCTACCTCTGCCCATATCTCCTTCTCTCTCCCCCTCCCTCTCTCCACACCCCACCCTCCTCTACCTCTGCCCATATCTCCTTCTCTCTCCTCTACAGCTTTAAAAAGATCCTTCGACGTCGACGATGTGGACGAGCTTCCTCCCTTCTCCCCCTCCTCCCCGGTTCCCTCCCCCCTCTCCTCCACCTCCCTCCTCAACAAGACCAACGAGGGTCGAGGGTTCCCCACCTCCAGCCACGGCTCCCCTGCCTTCCGCTCCCGGATCAGCCTTGGTACCAACCCCAGCCCTGCCCAGAGCCCTGTATTCAAGTCTCGCATGGTCTCCAGTCTCTCCTTCAACAGAGCCATGAACAGACCCGCCATCAACAACAATGGAGGGAGCTCCGGAGGCATCACCAGGGCCTCTTCCTTCCAGAACAAGTTCAACCCTAAGGGTTTCTCCTCCTCTCTCTCTGGCCCAGGCAGTGATAATGATAGTCTCCATAGCTCCTCTTCTAGTCTGGAGTATTCCATCCAGGGAGGCGGAGGAGAAGGAGGAGGAGGAGGGGTACCTCCAGGCAAGCCAGGGTCTCTGTCCTACTCCACTAGCCCACAGATGGAGCAGCGTCCTGGGCAGCAGCGTGGCGTGTTCTCTTCCCATGGCAGTGTGTTTCAGCCTATGGGGCTGGGAGCTCCAGAGCCCAGGGGGGTCAGCCACGGATCCATGCCCAGTTTGGACCTCCAGATCGGGGAAGGAGGAGGCGGGGTGATGGGGGTGCGGGGGGCTGGAGGTGGAGGGGTGAGGTATGGCAGTGCCAATGTGGGTTTGAATGGCGGATCCCAGCGGCATTATAACACCAGTCCCTTGGGGAAGGAAGGATGCTACTCTCCCAAACAGAACCACAACAGCTACCAGGCCCAGCCCAAACCCAAAGAGACCCAGCGTCTCAACAAGTTCCCCCTGGATCTAGACAGTCTGGTGGGGGTGAAGACGCCCCAGCCCAGCCCTCATCCTCCCCCCTCGTCTGACCCCCCTAAACCTCCACCCAGAGCACACTATCCCAGCAGCCTCTCTGTCTCAGCTAGCCCATCCCTCAGCAGTCTGGACAGCTCCGGTGGTGACCTCACTCCTCTTCCCGCCGCCAAACACCACGTCTCCTACAACAACATCAACCCCTCCCTCCCCCGCTCTCCCCCACCTACCTCCCCCCCGGGGGCCAAGCCTGTCCCTAAGGTGAGCCAGTCCCCTGTCCCCCTGTCCCCCGCCCAGACCCCCCAGCTCAACCTGCTCTCCCCCAGACCTCAGGTAGGACACCTGGCCCCCTCCACCCCCCTGCCACTGGAGCACACCCAGCCACAGGAAATTATGTCAGAGAGAGAAAGCGTGGGTTCCATCCTGCAGAGGATCGCTTCCTTCTCCCGTCCCGACGCCATGACGACCACCAGGGTTCCAAGCGCCGCCAGTGTTCTGAGCGGTGTTGCCCTTAGCAACGGGGTGAAGAAGGAGAGCCCACCACCGATGATGATGATGCATCAGGAGCGTGTTTCATCACCTCTACCTGTGACGGTCCAGAGACAGGGGCTAAAGAGAGTGCAAGGTAAGCATTTTAAATGTACGTGGTTACTGGCCCAATGCTCTTAACCGCCAGGTTACCTTAACTATCGATATCATAGGAATGTTCCCATGGTGTGCATGTTTCCAAGAGACCATTCCCTAAATGTCAAACAGAACTTACCCAGAACTTAAGATACTAAATGTTCCAGACACATTTCAAGAATATTCATGTGATCAGTTTTCTGTGGTTTAGGAAAATATTCCATCAACGTCCCACCAAACATACACAGAACATGGTCGTCATTAAAGCAGACTGGAACACTCTCCTTAAAGCAGACTGGAACACATCTCTATTATGATGTATATCTCCTTAAAGCAGACTGGAACACATCTCCATTATGATGTATATCTCCTTAAAGCAGACTGGAACTCATCTCCATTATGATGTATATCTCCTTAAAGCAGACTGGAACACATCTCCATTATGATGTATATCTCCTTAAAGCAGACTGGAACTCATCTCCATTATGATGTATATCTCCTTAAAGCAGACTGGAACACATCTCCATTATGATGTATATCTCCTTAAAGCAGACTGGAACACATCTCCATTATGATGTATATCTCCTTAAAGCAGACTGGAACACATCTCCATTATGATGTATATCTCCTTAAAGCAGACTGGAACACATCTCCATGATGATGTATATCTCCTTAAAGCAGACTGGAACTCATCTCCATTACGATGTATATCTCCTTAAAGCAGACTGGAACACATCTCCATTATGATGTATATCTCCTTAAAGCAGACTGGAACTCATCTCCATTATGATGTATATCTCCTTAAAGCAGACTGGAACACATCTCCATTATGATGTATATCTCCTTAAAGCAGACTGGAACTCATCTCCATGATGATGTATATCTCCTTAAAGCAGACTGGAACACATCTCCATTATGATGTATATCTCCTTAAAGCAGACTGGAACACATCTCCATTATGATGTATATCTCCTTAAAGCAGACTGGAACTCATCTCCATTATGATGTATATCTCCTTAAAGCAGACTGGAACACATCTCCATGATGATGTATATCTCCTTAAAGCAGACTGGAACACATCTCCATTATGATGTATATCTCCTTAAAGCAGACTGGAACACATCTCCATTATGATGTATATCTCCTTAAAGCAGACTGGAACTCATCTCCATGATGATGTATATCTCCTTAAAGCAGACTGGAACACATCTCCATTATGATGTATATCTCCTTAAAGCAGACTGGAACACATCTCCATTATGATGTATATCTCCTTAAAGCAGACTGGAACTCATCTCCATTATGATGTATATCTCCTTAAAGCAGACTGGAACACATCTCCATTATGATGTATATCTCCTTAAAGCAGACTGGAACTCATCTCCATTATGATGTATATCTCCTTAAAGCAGACTGGAACACATTTCCATTATGATGTATATCTCCTTAAAGCAGACTGGAACACATCTCCATTATGATGTATATCTCCTTAAAGCAGACTGGAACACATCTCCATTATGATGTATATCTCCTTAAAGCAGACTGGAACTCATCTCCATTATGATGTATATCTCCTTAAAGCAGACTGGAACTCATCTCCATTATGATGTATATCTCCTTAAAGCAGACTGGAACACATCTCCATTATGATGTATATCTCCTTAAAGCAGACTGGAACACATCTCCATTATGATGTATATCTCCTTAAAGCAGACTGGAACACATCTCCATTATGATGTATATCTCCTTAAAGCAGACTGGAACACATCTCCATTATGATGTATATCTCCTTAAAGCAGACTGGAACTCATCTCCATTATGATGTATATCTCCTTAAAGCAGACTGGAACTCATCTCCATTATGATGTATATCTCCTTAAAGCAGACTGGAATACATCTCCATCCATGAATTCTCATTTGAGGACTTTATTGTAGATTGGAGGTCATACTATGAGGTCCAGGTCTTGTTGTGTTGTACTCGTGTCATACTATAAGGACCAGGTCTTGTTGTGTTGTACTCGTGTCATACTATGAGGACCAGGTCTTGTTGTGTTGTACTCGTGTCATACTATGAGGTCCAGGTCTTGTTGTGTTGTACTCGTGTCATACTATAAGGACCAGGTCTTGTTGTGTTGTACTCGTGTCATACTATGAGGTCCAGGTCTTGTTGTGTTGTACTCGTGTCATACTATAAGGACCAGGTCTTGTTGTGTTGTACTCATGTCATACTATGAGGACCAGGTCTTGTTGTGTTGTACTCGTGTCATACTATAAGGACCAGGTCTTGTTGTGTTGTACTCGTGTCATACTATGAGGACCAGGTCTTGTTGTGTTGTACTATAAGGACCAGGTCTTGTTGTGTTGTACTCGTGTCATACTATGAGGACCAGGTCTTGTTGTGTTGTACTCGTGTCCTACTATGAGGACCAGGTCTTGTTGTGTTGTACTCGTGTCATACTATAAGGTCCAGGTCTTGTTGTGTTGTACTCGTGTCATACTATAAGGTCCAGGTCTTGTTGTGTTGTACTCGTGTCATACTATGAGGTCTATGTCTTGTTGTGTTGTACTCGTGTCATACTATGAGGTCCAGGTCTTGTTGTGTTGTACTCGTGTCATACTATGAGGTCCAGGTCTTGTTGTGTTGTACTCGTGTCATACTATGAGGTCCAGGTCTTGTTGTGTTGTACTCGTGTCCTACTATGAGGACCAGGTCTTGTTGTGTTGTACTCGTGTCCTACTATGAGGACCAGGTCTTGTTGTGTTGTACTCGTGTAATACATTGAGGACCAGGTCTTGTTGTGTTGTACTCGTGTCATACTATGAGCTCCAGGTCTTGTTGTGTTGTACTCGTGTCATACTATGAGGTCCAGGTCTTGTTAGGTTGTACTCGTGTCATACTATAAGGACCAGGTCTTGTTGTGTTGTACTCGTGTCATACTATGAGGACCAGGTCTTGTTGTGTTGTACTCGTGTCATACTATAAGGTCCAGGTCTTGTTGTGTTGTACTCGTGTCATACTATAAGGACCAGGTCTTGTTGTGTTGTACTCGTGTCATACTATGAGGTCCAGGTCTTGTTGTGTTGTACTTGTGTCATACTATTAGGTCCAGGTCATAATGGCACAGGAGGTAGTGCTGTGTCCTGTATGTGTAGAGTTACTGGTTCATGTCCCTCTCAGCTGGTCCGTCTCCATCACTAGTATCTGTTGTTGTCCCAGAGGACACAGAACACAGCTGGACGGTCAGTGGTGCTGCTAATAGTCTGGAAACTCTGAGCCAAATCAAAACAGTCTCCGTCTGGAAAGTATGTGGCATCTCCAATACACCCACTACATAACATGATGATTCTGATAGAACACTGTCGGGTTCTGCTGGACTGCTGGTCCTGGTCTCACCCACTACATAACATGGATGATTCTGATAGAACACTGTCGGGTTCCGCCGGACTGCTGGTCCTGGTCTCACTAATACACAGTGGTCACAGCCTCCCCTCATGGAACAACAACATTCTGATAGAACACTGTCGGGTTCCGCCGGACTGCTGGTCCTGGTCTCACTAATACACAGTGGTCACAGCCTCCCCTCATGGAACAACAACTTTCTGATAGAACACTGTCGGGTTCCGCCGGACTGCTGGTCCTGGTCTCACTAATACACAGTGGTCACAGCCTCCCCTCATGGAACAACAACATTCTGATAGAACACTGTCGGGTTCCGCTGGACTGCTGGTTCTGCTCTCGCTAATACACAGTGGTCACAGCCTCCCCTCATGGAACAACAACATCCTCTGTTTAGACAGACCATCATGTTGAAGAGTCCTTTTCCACATGGAACATGATAATTCTCCTCTTCCTCCCCCTTTTCCTCTCCTCTTTCTCCTCCTCCTCTTTTTCTCCATTCCTCCCCTGTTCTCTCCTCTCCTCTGTTTCCCCTCTCTCCTCTCCTCTGTTTCCCCTCTCTCCTCTCCTGGGGTTTAACAGATGGACACTAAGCTTTTACAGTTAGAGTCTTTGTGCGTATGTGTGTGTGTGTGTGTATGTGCGTGTGCGTGTGTGTGTGCTTGTGCGTGTGCGTGTGTGTGCGCTTGTGCGTGTGTGTGTGTGCGTGTGCGTGCGCGTGTGTGTGTGCGTGACAGCTGGGGGTCGGTGTACCATGCCTGACTGAATAGACAACATGTTGAGAGGGGAAGGTAAAGATAGAGGGAGAGAGGAATTTACAGAAGACCGGCAGAGTGGGATTAAGGAGAACTGAAATGTTTCCTCTCAAACACAAAGATGACTTCACACACACACTCACACACACACACACACACACACACACACACACACACACACAGACACACACACAGACACACACACACACACACAGACACACACACAAACACACAAACACACACACACAGTGTTGCCTTGTAAAGGACATCATTCTGCTTGCTTAGAAAGTACTACATCTGGTGTGAACTCAGGACCTCTGCCTCACAACCACACCTGACCGCCCTCCTCAAGCCTCTTAGCCGATCCGAGGAGGGACACTTAAGGCTGAGGAGTACATGTCACACATCCCCATGTTCTACCCCTAGTGGTCCTGTCTCTGTACTGTATCATCACCATGTTCTACCACTAGTGGTCCTGTCCTGCAGCCCTGTCTCTGTACTGTATCATCCCCATGTTCTACCCCTAGTGGTCCTGTCTCTGTACTGTATCATCACCATGTTCTACCCCTAGTGGTCCTGTCTCTGTACTGTATCATCACCATGTTCTACCACTAGTGGTCCTGTCCTGCAGCCCTGTCTCTGTACTGTATCATCCCCATGTTCTACCCCTAGTGGTCCTGTCTCTGTACTGTATCATCACCATGTTCTACCCCTTGTGGTCCTGTCTCTATACTGTATCATCACCATGTTCTACCCCTAGTGGTCCTGTCTCTGTACTGTATCATCACCATGTTTTACCCCTAGTGGTCCTGTCTCTGTACTGTATCATCACCATGTTCTACCCCTAGTGGCCCTGTCTCTATACTGTATCATCACCATGTTCTACCCCTAGTGGTCCTGTCTCTATACTGTATCATCACCATGTTCTACCCCTAGTGGTCCTGTCTCTGTACTGTATCATCACCATGTTCTACCCCTAGTGGTCCTGTCTCTGTACTGTATCATCACCATGTTCTACCCCTAGTGGTCCTGTCTCTGTACTGTATCATCACCATGTTCTACCCCTAGTGGTCCTGTCTCTGTACTGTATCATCACCATGTTCTACCCCTAGTGGTCCTGTCTCTGTACTGTATCATCACCATGTTCTACCCCTAGTGGTCCTGTCTCTGTACTGTATGTCTGCTGTCAGAAAGGGAGGTGGTGATTGGTGGATGGCTGTGCTGAAGGATAGATGTGATTGGAGGTGGTGATTGGTGGATGGCTGTGCTGAAGGATAGATGTGATTGGAGGTGGTGATTGGTGGATGGCTGTGCTGAAGGACAGATGTGATTGGAGGTGGTGATTGGTGGATGGCTGTGCTGAAGGACAGATGTGATTGGAGGTGGTGATTGGTGGATGGCTGTGCTGAAGGATAGATATGATTGGAGGTGGTGATTGGTGGATGGCTGTGCTGAAGGACAGATGTGATTGGAGGTGGTGATTGGTGGATGGCTGTGCTGAAGGATAGATGTGATTGGAGGTGGTGATTGGTAGATGGCTGTGCTGAAGGACAGATGTGATTGGAGGTGTTGATTGGTGGATGGCTGTGCTGAAGGATAGATGTGATTGGAGGTGGTGATTGGTGGATTGCTGTGCTGAAAGATAGATGTGATTGGAGGTGGTGATTGGTGGATGGCTGTGCTGAAGGATAGATGTGATTGGAGGTGGTGATTGGTGATGGCTGTGCTGAAGGATAGATATGATTGGAGGTGGTGATTGGTGGATGGCTGTGCTGAAGGACAGATCTGATTGGAGGTGGTGATCTTCCTCGGAGATTAGACACTCAACACAGACGCTACATTCCGGACATTTCTCGTTCTGATATGTCTTAATTCATTTATTTGATTTTGTGGATTTGTGTGTGTTGTTTGGTAAGGTGGGGTATTACTGTTGGCTTTAGAAACATAAGCATTTCTCTCCACCTGTGATAACGTCTGCAAACTATTTGTTCCCAACCAATAACATTTGATGTGATGGTTAGGGTTAGGTGGTATGCTGGTAAGTCTTAGATGGAAGTTCACCAATATTTACACTCTTAGAACAAAGGGTTCCTTTTTGATTCCAGGTTTAACCCTTTTTTGTTCCAGGTTGAACCCTTTTTTGTTCCAGGTTGAACCCTTTTTTGTTCCAGGTAGAACCCTTTTGGGTTGCACATAGAACCCTCTCTGTAAAGGGTTGTACATGTAACCTAAAACTGTTCTACGTGGAACCAACAAGGGTCCTACAAAGGGTTATCCTATAGGGACAGACGAAAAACCCTTTTTGTTGTGTAGTGTTCTCTAGGCTCTCCACAAAGACCTCTTGCTGTGTTTATTTCTCTCTCTCTCTTTCTCTGTCTCTCTCTCCCTCTCTCTCTGTCTCTGTCTCTCTGTCTCTGTCTGTCTCTCTCTCTCTTTCTCTTTCTCTGTCTCTTTCTCTCTCTCTGTCTCTCTGTCTCTGTCTGTCTCTTTCTCTCTCTCTCTCTCTTTCTCTTTCTCTGTCTCTCTCTCTGTCTCTCTCTCTCTCTCTCTCTCTCTCTCTCTCTCTCTCTCTCTCTCTCTCTTTCTCTGTCTCTCTCTCTGTCTCTCTCTCTCTCTCTCTCTCTCTCTCTCTCTCTCTCTCTGTCTCTCTCTCTCTCTCTCTCTCTCTCTCTCTCTCTCTCTCTCTCTCTCTCTCTCTCTCTCTCTCTCTCTCTCTCTCTCTCTCTCTCTCTCTCTCTCTCTCTCTCTCTCTCTCTCTCTCTCTCTCTCGCTCTCTCTCTCTCGTTTAGTCTTTTACTGCAGTGGGCTAAATCAGCACCACACAGAGTGTTTCTGTGTAGTCTTAAACAAAAGAAGACACCTGTACCATGTCAGATATAGAGTTGAAATGTATTACATATTGAGATTCAATCCCAATATGACACGTTATATACATGACAGAAGACTGAAATGTATTACATATTGAGATTCAATCCCAATATGACACGTTATATACATGACAGAAGACTGAAATGTATTACATATTGAGATTCAATCCCAATATGACACGTTATATACATGACAGAAGACTGAAATGTATTACATATTGAGATTCAATCCCAATATGACACGTTATATACATGACAGAAGACTGAAATGTATTACATATTGAGATTCAATCCCAGTATGACACGTTATATACATGACAGAAGACTGAAATGTATTACATATTGAGATTCAATCCCAATATGACACGTTATATACATGACAGAAGACTGAAATGTATTACATATTGAGATTCAATCCTAATATGACACGTTATATACATGACAGAAGACTGAAATGTATTACATATTGAGATTCAATCCTAATATGACACGTTATATACATGACAGAAGACTGAAATGTATTACATATTGAGATTCAATCCCAGTATGACACGTTATAAACATGACAGAAGACTGAAATGTATTACATATTGAGATTCAATCCCAATATGACACGTTATATACATGACAGAAGACTGAAATGTATTACATATTGAGATTCAATCCCAGTATGACACGTTATATACATGACAGAAGACTGAAATGTATTACATATTGAGATTCAATCCCAATATGACACGTTATATACATGACAGAAGACTGAAATGTATTACATATTGAGATTCAATCCCAGTATGACACGTTATAAACATGACAGAAGACAGAAATATAACAAAACTGTTTGACATTTCGCCTTTAATTGTATTTATTAATTAATTATGAAAATGATGAATAACATTCCACCCCCACGAGGCCCCTAGGTCATTTGACTGGAGGAAATGGCTCCACCCATTATCACAGAGGGATGTTGACCCTACACAGGAGGGTCACGCCCAGCTGGATGCCTTCTCATCACATGGTTTCATCATCTACACACACACACTGCTGTTATATGTCCTCCTGTGTTTTTAATGGCTTGTTGTGACCTTTCACAGGAGGGGGGTTATTTTTAGTTGTTACACCCCTGGCTCGTGTGTGTGTGTAGTCCTCTTCCTGACTGTTTCCTGCTTCCTGTTATAACAAACAAGACAGGTTCACTGTTCTGCCTTGACACCACCGGGATTCTATCATTCTGTTGTGAAGCGTTGAAGCACCTCTGAATAGTTTGACACACTGGTAGGAATGATTAACCAGTGACCCCTGGGTTTTCCCCTCAGCTCTTACTGCAGACAGAGTCTGCCTACAAAAATGGCACCCTAGCCCCTACATAGTGCACTATGGGCCCCTGTCTGTTTTGATGTGAGATACAGAGAATTCTGTCCTCATGTCCACTACTATCTATATAACGGTTGAATTATGTTAATCTGTCTCCTCATGTCCACTACTATCTAATTACTGTTTAATTATGTTAATCTGTCTCCTCATGTCCACTACTATCTAATTACTGTTTAATTATGTTAATCTGTCTCCTCATGTCCACTACTATCTAATTACTGTTTAATTATGTTAATCTGTCTCCTCATGTCCACTACTATCTAATTACTGTTTAATTATGTTAATCTGTCTCCTCATGTCCACTACTATCTAATTACTGTTTAATTATGTTAATCTGTCTCCTCATGTCCACTACTATCTAATTACTGTTTAATTATGTTAATCTGTCTCCTCATGTCCACTACTATCTAATTACTGTTTAATTATGTTAATCTGTCTCCTCATGTCCACTACTATCTAATTACTGTTTTATTATGTTAATCTGTCTCCTCATGTCCACTACTATCTAACTACTGTTTAATTATGTTAATCTGTCTCCTCATGTCCACTACTATCTAATTACTGTTTAATTATGTTAATCTGTCTCCTCATGTCCACTACTATCTAATTACTGTTTAATTATGTTAATCTGTCTCCTCATGTCCACTACTATCTAACTACTGTTTAATTATGTTAATCTGTCTCCTCATGTCCACTACTATCTAATTACTGTTTAATTATGTTAATCTGTCTCCTCATGTCCACTACTATCTAATTACTGTTTAATTATGTTAATCTGTCTCCTCATGTCCACTACTATCTAATTACTGTTTAATTATGTTAATCTGTCTCCTCAAATGCACTACTATTTAATGACTGTCCCAGATGCAGCCTTGATACACCCACAGAGAGACAGGGGGCTCTTTCAGCTGTTAGTAGACTATGTTAGATGACTGTCTACCTAGCGACTCTCTTCCCAAATAATGACTGATAGGACAGTTAGCTAAGGCTGTATTACCTAGCTTAGAGCAGGAGATCACAGAGACACAAACACACACAGATAATGACTGATAGGACAGTTAGCTAAGGCTGTATTACCTAGCTTAGAGCAGGAGATCACAGAGACACAAACACACACAGATAATGACTGATAGGACAGTTAGCTAAGGCTGTATTACCTAGCTTAGAGCAGGAGATCACAGAGACACAAACACACACAGATAATGACTGATTGGACAGTTAGCTAAGGCTGTATTACCTAGCTTAGAGCAGGAGATCACAGAGACACAAACACACACAGATAATGACTGATAGGACAGTTAGCTAAGGCTGTATTACCTATCTTAGAGAAGGAGATCACAGAGACACAAACACACACAGCGAAATGAGAGAAAATGAAGACACCTGTCGGAGGCTGTCTTCACATGTGGTGTTCAATATTAATGCTGAAGAATATTCCCTGTTAAATTATTGTGTTGTTTTTCTACAGACCCGTTTTAGCCAAAATATGTTAGACTTTCCAATTAAAACATAAGCACATGTGTTGTACTCCCCTCCCATAGTCTCTGGGGGGGGGGGGTTATGTGTTGTACTCCCCTCCCATAGTCTCTGGGGGGGGGGGGGGGCATGTGGTGTACTCCCCTCCCATAGTCTCTGGGGGGGGGGGGGGGGGGTTATGTGTTGTACTCCCCTCCCATAGTCTCTGGGGGGGGGTTATGTGTTGTACTCCCCTCCCATAGTCTCTGGGGGGGGGGAATGTGTTGTACTCCCCTCCCATAGTCTCTGGGCGGGGGGGGGGGGGGGGGGGGGTTGTCAGACCATGAGACATCTTGAACATCCTTTTCTCTCTTCACTAAATAGTCTGTAGGGTCCGAACGGTTTGTTTGTACAGGTGACCGTGGTTCCTTCATGTGTGGAGGTCTACCATTTTGTTTCTGTAGGGTCCGAACGGTTTGTTTGTACAGGTGACCGTGGTTCCTTCATGTGTGGAGGTCTACCATTTTGTTTCTGTAGGGTCCGAACGGTTTGTTTGTACAGGTGACCGTGGTTCCTTCATGTGTGGAGGTCTACCATTTTGTTTCTGTAGGGTCCGAACGGTTTGTTTGTACAGGTGACCGTGGTTCCTTCATGTGTGGAGGTCTACCATTTTGTTTCTGTAGGGTCCGAACGGTTTGTTTGTACAGGTGACCGTGGTTCCTTCATGTGTGGAGGTCTACCATTTTTTTTCTGAGGTCTTGGCTGATTTCTTTTGATTTTCCCATGATGTCAAGCAAAGAGGAGAAACTGAGTTTGAAGGTAGGCCTTGAAATACAGCTACAGGTACACCTCCAATTGACTCAAATGATGTCAATTAGCCTATCAGAAGCTTCTAAAGCCATGACATCATTTTCTGGAATTTTCCAAGCTGTTTAAAGGCACAGTCAACTTAGTGTATGTCAACTTCTGACCCACTGGAATTGTGATACAGTGAATTATAAGTTAACTAATCTGTCTGTAAACAATTGTTGGAAAAATGACTTGTGTCATGCACAAAGTAGATGTCCTAACCGACTTGCCAAAACTATAGTTTGTTAATTAACAAGAAATTTGTGGAGTGGTTGCAAAACGAGTTTTAATGACTCCAACCTAAGTGTATGTAAACTTCCCTACTTCAACTGTCTATTTAGATACTTCAAGGGATCTCAGAATTCCAATTCAAACAGCTAAATGACCCTTGGTGTGACCTTCTTAAAACAATTCCATCAGCTTAGGAGAATCCACCCTCCCCCCGACTTAGAGAGAGAGGTCTGTAGAGGGGTTTAAAACCTGAAGCTCACCTCTCAAATCAAATCAAATTGTATTAGTCACATGAGCCGAAAACAACAGATATATATAGACCTTACCGTGAAATGCTGAAAACAACAGGTATATATAGACCTTACCGTGAAATGCTGAAAACAACAGGTATATATAGACCTTACCGTGAAATGCTGAAAACAACAGGTATATATAGACCTTACCGTGAAATGCTGAAAACAACAGGTATATATAGACCTTACCGTGAAATGCTTACGTACGAACCCTTAACCAACAACGCAGTTAAGAAAATAAGAGTTAAGAAAATATTTACTAAATAAACTAAAGTTAAAAAAAGTATCACAATAAAATAACATTACAGTTGGTTTGGAGCCGTAACACGACAGGCGCCATTGTTATGTCGATCTAATCTCAATCACATTGTGGAAAAAGTCTATCTCAAATTCCCACTGCATCAGCTGACCGGGTCGTTCCCTACATATCAGATATCTCTCTGTCTATATGACCGGGTCGTTCCCTACATATCAGATATCTCTCTCTCTATGTGACCGGGTCGTTTGCCTCCATACCAGATATCTGTCTATGTGACCTGGTCGTTTTCCTCCATACCAGATATCTGTCTATGTGACCTGGTCGTTTTCCTCCATACCAGATATCTGTCTATGTGACCTGGTCGTCTCCATATCAGATATCTGTCTATGTGACCTGGTCGTTTTCCTCCATATCAGATATCTGTCTATGTGACCTGGTCGTTTACCTCCATATCAGATATCTGTCTATGTGACCTGGTCGTTCTCTCCATATCAGATATCTGTCTATGTGACCTGGTCGTTTTCCTACATATCAGATATCTCTCTGTCTATATGACCGGGTCGTTCTCTCCATATCAGATATCTGTCTATGTGACCTGGTCGTTCTCTCCATATCAGATATCTGTCTATGTGACCTGGTCGTTTACCTCCCTACCAGATATCTGTCTATGTGACCTGGTCGTTTTCCTCCATATCAGATATCTGTCTATGTGACCTGGTCGTTTTCCTCCATATCAGATATCTGTCTATGTGACCTGGTCGTCTCCATATCAGATATCTGTCTATATGACCGGGTCGTTCTCTCCATATCAGATATCTGTCTATGTGACCTGGTCGTTTACCTCCATATCAGATATCTGTCTATGCAACCTGGTCGTTTTCCTCCATATCAGATATCTGTCGGTCTATGTGACCTGGTCGTTCCCTCCATATCAGATATCTGTCTATGTGACCTGGTCGTTCCCTCCATATCAGATATCTGTCTATGTGACCTGGTCGTTTACCTCCATATCAGATATCTGTCTATGTGACCTGGTCGTTCCCTCCATATCAGATATCTGTCTATGTGACCTGGTTGTTCCCTCCATATCAGATATCTGTCTATGTGACCTGGTCGTCTCCATACCAGATATCTCTCTGTCTATATGACCGGGTTGTTTCCTCCATACCAGATATCTCTCTGTCTATGTGACCTGGTCGTCTCCATATCAGATATCTCTCTCTCTATGTGACCGGGTCGTTCCCTACATACCAGATATCTCTCTGTCTATGTGACCTGGTCGTTCCCTCCATATCAGATATCTGTCTATGTGACCTGGTCGTCTCCATACCAGATATCTCTCTGTCTATATGACCGGGTCGTTCCCTACATACCAGATATCTCTCTCTCTATGGATGCATCCCAATTGGAGACCTATTCCCTATATTAGGCCCTATGGGCCCTGGTCAAAGGCAGTGCCCTACGTAGGGAACAAGGTGCCATTTGGTCAGAAGAGTGGCCGAATCAAATTAGAGTCTGAGGTTTGATTCTATCGCGGATGAACAGAAGAGGACTTTATAGGAATCTGTTCTGGAGGAAGACTCCAGACAATCATCTAGTTTATATTTCTGAAGTTGACATTTTGTTGAAGAAATGTTGTTAGTGAATTAGAATTAGTACAACCGTCACTGGTGTCTATGTGTTCATACCTAGATGTATGCTTCTATCCTCCTCTCCTCACCCCCCTCTCGCTCTCTCTCTCTCTCTCTCTCTCTCTCTCTCTATCTCTCTCTCTCTCTCTCTCTCTCTCTCTCTCTCTCTCTCTCTCTCTCTCTCTCTCTCTCTAACTATCCAGACTTCTTCATCTCTCTCTCAATTCAATTCAAGGGCTTTATTGGCATGGGAAACGTGTTAACATTGCCAAAGCAAGTGAGGTAGATAATATATAAAGTGAAATAAACAATGAAAATTAACAGTAAACATTACACATACAGAAGTTTCAAAACAATAAAGACATTACAAATGTCATATTATATATATACAGTGTTTTAACAATGTACAAATGGTTAAAGTACACAAGGGAAAATAAATTTGCATAAATATGGGTTGTATTTACAATGGTGTTTGTTCTTCACTGGTTGCCCTTTTCTCGTGGCAACAGGTCACAAACCTTGCTGCTGTGATGGCACACTGTGGAGTTTCACCCAGTAGATATGGGAGTTTATCAAAATTGGATTTGTTTTCGAATTCTTTGTGGATCTGTGTAATCTGAGGGAAATATGTGTCTCTAATATGGTCATACATTGTGCAGGAGGTTAGGAAGTGCAGCTCAGTTTCCACCTCATTTTGTGGGCAGTGAGCACATAGCCTGTCTTCTCTTGAGAGCCATGTCTGCCTACGGCGGCCTTTCTCAATAGCAAGGCTATGCTCACTGAGTCTGTACATAGTCAAAGCTTTCCTTAAGTTTGGGTCAGTCACAGTGGTCAGGTATTCTGCCGCTGTGTACTCTCTGTGTAGGCCCAAATAACATTCTAGT
>NC_092158.1:103540281-103565281 GCF_045791955.1 Oncorhynchus clarkii lewisi | reverse complement strand
GGTGTAAAGACTGTGGAAACGGGTTCTCTGGAGTGATGAATCACGCTTCACCATCTGGTATTCTGACGGATCAAATCTGAGTTTGATAGATACCAGGAGAACTGGCCGACTGCGAGACAGGCCTAATCACCCTACATCAGTGCCCGACCTCACTAAGGCTCTTTTGGCTGAATGGAAACAAGCCCCTGCAGCAATGTTCAAAACATCTAGTGGAAAGACTTCCCAGAAGAGTGGAGGCTGTTATAGCAGCAATGTTCCAACATCTAGTGGAAAGCCTTCCCAGAAGAGTGGAGGCTGTTATAGCAGCAATGTTCCAACATCTAGTGGAAAGCCTTCCCAGAAGAGTGGAGGCTGTTATAGCAGCAATGTTCCAACATCTAGTGGAAAGCCTTCCCAGAAGAGTGGAGGCTGTTATTGCAGGGGGGACCAACTCGTGATTTTGGATTGAGATGTTTTTGACGACCAGGTGTCCACATACTTCTGGTCATGTAGTGTATGAGTGTGCAACAGTACGTAACAGACTATTTAGCTAGACTGACAGATGTTGTTGTAGAACGAGAACAGACTAGAGGCTGAAACAGTCATAGTTTACTTCTGGCTGACAGAGGGAAATAGCTTGTTTGTCTCAGGTCTCTCATTTAACAAAAAAAGAGCTTGTTTGTCTCAAGTCTCTCATTTAACAAAAAAAAGAGCTTGTTTGGAAGCATGGGGATATTTTTAAAGAGTTCTTCATCCTAGCAGAACACCTAGCAGTGTCAGAACTACACTCACTTAGAGACATGGACCAGAACTAGAGGTATTACACTATTAGACATGGACCAGAACTAGAGGTATTACACTATTAGACATGGACCAGAACTAGAGGTATTACACTATTAGACATGGACCAGAACTAGAGGTATTACACTATTAGACATGGACCAGAACTAGAGGTATAACACTTAGAGACATGGACCAGAACTAGAGGTATTACACTATTAGACATGGACCAGAACTAGAGGTATTACACTATTAGACATGCACCAGAACTAGAGGTATAACACTATTAGACATGGACCAGAACTAGAGGTATAACACTATTAGACATGGACCAGAACTAGAGGTATTACACTATTAGACATGGACCAGAACTAGAGGTATAACACTATTAGACATGGACCAGAACTAGAGGTATAACACTTAGAGACATGGACCAGAACTAGAGGTATTACACTATTAGACATGGACCAGAACTAGAGGTATTACACTATTAGACATGGACCAGAACTAGAGGTATAACACTATTAGACATGGACCTGAACTAGAGGTATTACACTTAGAGACATGGACCAGAACTAGAGGTATAACACTATTAGACATGGACCAGAACTAGAGGTATAACACCATTAGACATGGACCAGAACTAGAGGTATAACACTATTAGACATGGACCAGAACTAGAGGTATTACACTATTAGACATGGACCAGAACTAGAGGTATTACACTATTAGACATGGACCAGAACTAGAGGTATAACACTATTAGACATGGACCAGAACTAGAGGTATTACACTATTAGACATGGACCAGAACTAGAGGTATTAGACTATTAGACATGGACCAGAACTAGATGTATAACACTTAGAGACATGGACCAGAACTAGAGGTATAACACTTAGAGACATGGACCAGAACTAGAGGTATTACACTATTAGACATGGACCAGAACTAGAGGTATAACACTATTAGACATGGACCAGAACTAGATGTATAACACTATTAGACATGGACCAGAACTAGAGGTATTACACTATTAGACATGGACCAGAACTAGAGGTATAACACTTAGAGACATGGACCAGAACTAGAGGTATTACACTTAGAGACATGGACCAGAACTAGAGGTATTACACTATTAGACATGGACCAGAACTAGAGGTATAACACTATTAGACATGGACCAGAACTAGAGGTATAACACTATTAGACATGGACCAGAACTAGATGTATAACACTATTAGACATGGACCAGAACTAGAGGTATTACACTTAGAGACATGGACCAGAACTAGAGGTATAACACTTAGAGACATGGACCAGAACTAGAGGTATTACACTTAGAGACATGGACCAGAACTAGAGGTATTACACTATTAGACATGGACCAGAACTAGAGGTATAACACTATTAGACATGGACCAGAACTAGAGGTATAACACTATTAGACATGGACCAGAACTAGAGGTATAACACTATTAGACATGGACCAGAACTAGAGGTATAACACTATTAGACATGGACCAGAACTAGAGGTATAACAGTATTAGACATGGACCAGAACTAGAGGTATAACACTATTAGACATGGACCAGAACTAGAGGTATTACACTATTAGACATGGACCAGAACTAGAGGTATAACACTATTAGACATGGACCAGAACTAGATGTATAACACTATTAGACATGGACCAGAACTAGAGGTATTACACTTAGAGACATGGACCAGAACTAGAGGTATAACACTATTAGACATGGACCAGAACTAGAGGTATAAGACTATTAGACATGGACCAGAACTAGAGGTATTACACTATTAGACACTCCACCACACAGCCATTCTGTTTAGCCTAGCCTACCTCCTCCACCACACCACACAGCCATTCTGTTTACCCTAGCCTATCTCCTCCACCACACCACACAGCCATTCTGTTTACCCTAGCCTATCTCCTCCACCACACAGCCATTCTGTTTACCCTAGCCTAACTCCTCCACCACACAGCCATCCTGTTTACCCTAGCCTATCTCCTCCACCACACCACACAGCCATTCTGTTTACCCTAGCCTATCTCCTCCTCCACACCACACAGCCATTATGTTGACCCTAGCCTATCTCCTCCACCACACCACACAGCCATTCTGTTTACCCTAGCCTAACTCCTCCACCACACCACACAGCCATTCTGTTTACCCTTGCCTAACTCCTCCACCACACAGCCATTCTGTTTACCCTAGCCTAACTCCTCCACCACACAGCCATTCTGTTTACCCTAGCCTAACTCCTCCACCACACAGCCATTATGTTTACCCTAGCATACCTCCTCTACCACACAGCCATTCTGTTTACCCTAGCCTACCTCCTCCACCACACCACACAGCCATTCTGTTTACCCTAGCCTATCTCCTCCACCACACCACACAGCCATTCTGTTTACCCTAGCCTATCTCCTCCTCCACACAGCCATTCTGTTTACCCTAGCCTACCTCCTCCACCACACCACACAGCCATTCTGTTTACCCTAGCCTACCTCCTCCACCACACCACACAGCTATTCTGTTTACCCTAGCCTATCTCCTCCACCACACCTCACAGCCATTCTGTTTACCCTAGCCTAACTCCTCCACCACACCGCACAGCCATCCTGTTTACCCTAGCCTAACTCCTCCACCACACAGCCATTCTGTTTACCCTAGCCTAACTCCTCCACCACACAGCCATTCTGTTTACCCTAGCCTATCTCCTCCACCACACCACACAGCCATTCTGTTTACCCTAGCCTATCTCCTCCACCACACCACACAGCCATTCTGTTTACCCTAGCCTATCTCCTCCACCACACAGCCATTCTGTTTACCCTAGCCTATCTCCTCCACCACACCACACAGCCATTCTGTTTACCCTAGCCTAACTCCTCCACCACACAGCCATTCTGTTTACCCTAGCCTATCTCCTCCACCACACAGCCATTCTGTTTACCCTAGCCTATCTCCTCCACCACACCACACAACCATTCTGTTTACCCTAGCCTACCTCCTCCACCACACAGCCATTCTGTTTACCCTAGCCTATCTCCTCCACCACACCACACAGCCATTCTGTTTACCCTAGCCTAACTCCTCCACCACACAGCCATTCTGTTTACCCTAGCCTATCTCCTCCACCACACAGCCATTCTGTGTACCCTAGCCTAACTCCTCCACCACACCACACAGCCATTCTGTTTACCCTAGCCTAACTCCTCCACCACACCACACAGCCATTCTGTTTACCCTAGCCTAACTCCTCCACCACACAGCCATTCTGTTTACCCTAGCCTACCTCCACCACCACACCACACAGCCATCCTGTTTACCCTAGCCTATCTCCTCCACCACACCACACAGCCATTCTGTTTACCCTAGCCTAACTCCTCCACCACACAGCCATTCTGTTTACCCTAGCCTATCTCCTCCACCACACAGCCATTCTGTTTACCCTAGCCTAACTCCTCCACCACACCACACAGCCATCCTGTTTACCCTAGCCTATCTCCTCCACCACACCACACAGCCATTCTGTTTACCCTAGCCTATCTCCTCCACCACACAGCCATTCTGTTTAACCTAGCCTATCTCCTCCACCACACCACACAGCCATTCTGTTTACCCTAGCCTAACTCCTCCACCACACAGCCATTCTGTTTACCCTAGCCTATCTCCTCCACCACACAGCCATTCTGTTTACCCTAGCCTAACTCCTCCACCACACAGCCATTCTGTTTACCCTAGCCTAACTCCTCCACCACACCACACAGCCATTCTGTTTACCCTAGCCTAACTCCTCCACCACACAGCCATTCTGTTTACCCTAGCCTACCTCCACCACCACACCACACAGCCATCCTGTTTACCCTAGCCTATCTCCTCCACCACACCACACAGCCATTCCTTTTACCCTAGCCTAACTCCTCCACCACACAGCCATTCTGTTTACCCTAGCCTATCTCCTCCACCACACAGCCATTCTGTTTACCCTAGCCTAACTCCTCCACCACACCACACAGCCATTCTGTTTACCCTAGCCTATCTCCTCCACCACACCACACAGCCATTCTGTTTACCCTAGCCTATCTCCTCCACCACACAGCCATTCTGTTTACCCTAGCCTATCTCCTCCACCACACCACACAGCCATTCTGTTTACCCTAGCCTAACTCCTCCACCACACAGCCATTCTGTTTACCCTAGCCTATCTCCTCCACCACACAGCCATTCTGTTTACCCTAGCCTAACTCCTCCACCACACAGCCATTCTGTTTACCCTAGCCTAACTCCTCCACCACACCACACAGCCATTCTGTTTACCCTAGCCTACCTCCTCCACCACACAGCCATTCTGTTTACCCTAGCCTACCTCCTCCACCACACAGCCATTCTGTTTACCCTAGCCTACCTCCTCCACCACACAGCCATTCTGTTTACCCTAGCCTACCTCCTCCACCACACCACACAGCCATTCTGTTTACCCTAGCCTAACTCCTCCACCACACAGCCATCCTGTTTACCCTAGCCTACCTCCTCCACCACACAGCCATTCTGTTTACCCTAGCCTATCTCCTCCACCACACCACACAGCCATTCTGTTTACCCTAGCCTACCTCCTCCACCACACCACACAGCCATTCTGTTTACCCTAGCCTATCTCCTCCACCACACCACACAGCCATTCTGTTTACCCTAGCCTATCTCCTCCTCCACACAGCCATTCTGTTTACCCTAGCCTACCTCCTCCAACACACCACACAGCCATTCTGTTTACCCTAGCCTACCTCCTCCACCACACCACACAGCTATTCTGTTTACCCTAGCCTATCTCCTCCACCACACCTCACAGCCATTCTGTTTACCCTAGCCTAACTCCTCCACCACACCGCACAGCCATCCTGTTTACCCTAGCCTAACTCCTCCACCACACAGCCATTCTGTTTACCCTAGCCTAACTCCTCCACCACACAGCCATTCTGTTTACCCTAGCCTATCTCCTCCACCACACCACACAGCCATTCTGTTTACCCTAGCCTATCTCCTCCACCACACCACACAGCCATTCTGTTTACCCTAGCCTATCTCCTCCACCACACAGCCATTCTGTTTACCCTAGCCTATCTCCTCCACCACACCACACAGCCATTCTGTTTACCCTAGCCTAACTCCTCCACCACACAGCCATTCTGTTTACCCTAGCCTATCTCCTCCACCACACAGCCATTCTGTTTACCCTAGCCTATCTCCTCCACCACACCACACAACCATTCTGTTTACCCTAGCCTACCTCCTCCACCACACAGCCATTCTGTTTACCCTAGCCTATCTCCTCCACCACACCACACAGCCATTCTGTTTACCCTAGCCTAACTCCTCCACCACACAGCCATTCTGTTTACCCTAGCCTATCTCCTCCACCACACAGCCATTCTGTGTACCCTAGCCTAACTCCTCCACCACACCACACAGCCATTCTGTTTACCCTAGCCTAACTCCTCCACCACACCACACAGCCATTCTGTTTACCCTAGCCTAACTCCTCCACCACACAGCCATTCTGTTTACCCTAGCCTACCTCCACCACCACACCACACAGCCATCCTGTTTACCCTAGCCTATCTCCTCCACCACACCACACAGCCATTCTGTTTACCCTAGCCTAACTCCTCCACCACACAGCCATTCTGTTTACCCTAGCCTATCTCCTCCACCACACAGCCATTCTGTTTACCCTAGCCTAACTCCTCCACCACACCACACAGCCATCCTGTTTACCCTAGCCTATCTCCTCCACCACACCACACAGCCATTCTGTTTACCCTAGCCTATCTCCTCCACCACACAGCCATTCTGTTTACCCTAGCCTATCTCCTCCACCACACCACACAGCCATTCTGTTTACCCTAGCCTAACTCCTCCACCACACAGCCATTCTGTTTACCCTAGCCTATCTCCTCCACCACACAGCCATTCTGTGTACCCTAGCCTAACTCCTCCACCACACCACACAGCCATTCTGTTTACCCTAGCCTATCTCCTCCACCACACCACACAGCCATTCTGTTTACCCTAGCCTAACTCCTCCACCACACAGCCATTCTGTTTACCCTAGCCTATCTCCTCCACCACACAGCCATTCTGTGTACCCTAGCCTAACTCCTCCACCACACCACACAGCCATTCTGTTTACCCTAGCCTAACTCCTCCACCACACCACACAGCCATTCTGTTTACCCTAGCCTAACTCCTCCACCACACAGCCATTCTGTTTACCCTAGCCTACCTCCTCCACCACACCACACAGCCATCCTGTTTACCCTAGCCTATCTCCTCCACCACACCACACAGCCATTCTGTTTACCCTAGCCTAACTCCTCCACCACACAGCCATTCTGTTTACCCTAGCCTATCTCCTCCACCACACAGCCATTCTGTTTACCCTAGCCTAACTCCTCCACCACACCACACAGCCATCCTGTTTACCCTAGCCTATCTCCTCCACCACACCACACAGCCATTCTGTTTACCCTAGCCTATCTCCTCCACCACACAGCCATTCTGTTTACCCTAGCCTATCTCCTCCACCACACAGCCATTCTGTTTACCCTAGCCTAACTCCTCCACCACACCACACAGCCATCCTGTTTACCCTAGCCTATCTCCTCCACCACACCACACAGCCATTCTGTTTACCCTAGCCTATCTCCTCCACCACACAGCCATTCTGTTTACCCTAGCCTATCTCCTCCACCACACCACACAGCCATTCTGTTTACCCTAGCCTAACTCCTCCACCACACAGCCATTCTGTTTACCCTAGCCTAACTCCTCCACCACACAGCCATTCTGTTTACCCTAGCCTACCTCCACCACCACACCACACAGCCATCCTGTTTACCCTAGCCTATCTCCTCCACCACACCACACAGCCATTCCTTTTACCCTATCCTAACTCCTCCACCACACAGCCATTCTGTTTACCCTAGCCTATCTCCTCCACCACACAGCCATTCTGTTTACCCTAGCCTAACTCCTCCACCACACCACACAGCCATCCTGTTTACCCTAGCCTATCTCCTCCACCACACCACACAGCCATTCTGTTTACCCTAGCCTATCTCCTCCACCACACAGCCATTCTGTTTACCCTAGCCTATCTCCTCCACCACACCACACAGCCATTCTGTTTACCCTAGCCTAACTCCTCCACCACACAGCCATTCTGTTTACCCTAGCCTATCTCCTCCACCACACAGCCATTCTGTTTACCCTAGCCTAACTCCTCCACCACACAGCCATTCTGTTTACCCTAGCCTAACTCCTCCACCACACCACACAGCCATTCTGTTTACCCTAGCCTACCTCCTCCACCACACAGCCATTCTGTTTACCCTAGCCTACCTCCTCCACCACACAGCCATTCTGTTTACCCTAGCCTACCTCCTCCACCACACAGCCATTCTGTTTACCCTAGCCTACCTCCTCCACCACACCACACAGCCATTCTGTTTACCCTAGCCTAACTCCTCCACCACACAGCCATCCTGTTTACCCTAGCCTACCTCCTCCACCACACAGCCATTCTGTTTACCCTAGCCTATCTCCTCCACCACACCACACAGCCATTCTGTTTACCCTAGCCTACCTCCTCCACCACACCACACAGCCATTCTGTTTACCCTAGCCTATCTCCTCCACCACACCACACAGCCATTCTGTTTACCCTAGCCTATCTCCTCCTCCACACAGCCATTCTGTTTACCCTAGCCTACCTCCTCCAACACACCACACAGCCATTCTGTTTACCCTAGCCTACCTCCTCCACCACACCACACAGCTATTCTGTTTACCCTAGCCTATCTCCTCCACCACACCTCACAGCCATTCTGTTTACCCTAGCCTAACTCCTCCACCACACCGCACAGCCATCCTGTTTACCCTAGCCTAACTCCTCCACCACACAGCCATTCTGTTTACCCTAGCCTAACTCCTCCACCACACAGCCATTCTGTTTACCCTAGCCTATCTCCTCCACCACACCACACAGCCATTCTGTTTACCCTAGCCTATCTCCTCCACCACACCACACAGCCATTCTGTTTACCCTAGCCTATCTCCTCCACCACACAGCCATTCTGTTTACCCTAGCCTATCTCCTCCACCACACCACACAGCCATTCTGTTTACCCTAGCCTAACTCCTCCACCACACAGCCATTCTGTTTACCCTAGCCTATCTCCTCCACCACACAGCCATTCTGTTTACCCTAGCCTATCTCCTCCACCACACCACACAACCATTCTGTTTACCCTAGCCTACCTCCTCCACCACACAGCCATTCTGT
This sequence comes from Oncorhynchus clarkii lewisi, assembly GCF_045791955.1. NCBI lineage: Eukaryota > Metazoa > Chordata > Actinopteri > Salmoniformes > Salmonidae > Oncorhynchus > Oncorhynchus clarkii. The sequence goes on along the minus strand of NC_092158.1, from coordinate 103,556,154 downwards.
TTACCCTAGCCTATCTCCTCCACCACACCACACAGCCATTCTGTTTACCCTAGCCTAACTCCTCCACCACACAGCCATTCTGTTTACCCTAGCCTATCTCCTCCACCACACAGCCATTCTGTGTACCCTAGCCTAACTCCTCCACCACACCACACAGCCATTCTGTTTACCCTAGCCTAACTCCTCCACCACACCACACAGCCATTCTGTTTACCCTAGCCTAACTCCTCCACCACACAGCCATTCTGTTTACCCTAGCCTACCTCCACCACCACACCACACAGCCATCCTGTTTACCCTAGCCTATCTCCTCCACCACACCACACAGCCATTCTGTTTACCCTAGCCTAACTCCTCCACCACACAGCCATTCTGTTTACCCTAGCCTATCTCCTCCACCACACAGCCATTCTGTTTACCCTAGCCTAACTCCTCCACCACACCACACAGCCATCCTGTTTACCCTAGCCTATCTCCTCCACCACACCACACAGCCATTCTGTTTACCCTAGCCTATCTCCTCCACCACACAGCCATTCTGTTTACCCTAGCCTATCTCCTCCACCACACCACACAGCCATTCTGTTTACCCTAGCCTAACTCCTCCACCACACAGCCATTCTGTTTACCCTAGCCTATCTCCTCCACCACACAGCCATTCTGTGTACCCTAGCCTAACTCCTCCACCACACCACACAGCCATTCTGTTTACCCTAGCCTATCTCCTCCACCACACCACACAGCCATTCTGTTTACCCTAGCCTAACTCCTCCACCACACAGCCATTCTGTTTACCCTAGCCTATCTCCTCCACCACACAGCCATTCTGTGTACCCTAGCCTAACTCCTCCACCACACCACACAGCCATTCTGTTTACCCTAGCCTAACTCCTCCACCACACCACACAGCCATTCTGTTTACCCTAGCCTAACTCCTCCACCACACAGCCATTCTGTTTACCCTAGCCTACCTCCTCCACCACACCACACAGCCATCCTGTTTACCCTAGCCTATCTCCTCCACCACACCACACAGCCATTCTGTTTACCCTAGCCTAACTCCTCCACCACACAGCCATTCTGTTTACCCTAGCCTATCTCCTCCACCACACAGCCATTCTGTTTACCCTAGCCTAACTCCTCCACCACACCACACAGCCATCCTGTTTACCCTAGCCTATCTCCTCCACCACACCACACAGCCATTCTGTTTACCCTAGCCTATCTCCTCCACCACACAGCCATTCTGTTTACCCTAGCCTATCTCCTCCACCACACAGCCATTCTGTTTACCCTAGCCTAACTCCTCCACCACACCACACAGCCATCCTGTTTACCCTAGCCTATCTCCTCCACCACACCACACAGCCATTCTGTTTACCCTAGCCTATCTCCTCCACCACACAGCCATTCTGTTTACCCTAGCCTATCTCCTCCACCACACCACACAGCCATTCTGTTTACCCTAGCCTAACTCCTCCACCACACAGCCATTCTGTTTACCCTAGCCTATCTCCTCCACCACACAGCCATTCTGTGTACCCTAGCCTAACTCCTCCACCACACCACACAGCCATTCTGTTTACCCTAGCCTATCTCCTCCACCACACCACACAGCCATTCTGTTTACCCTAGCCTAACTCCTCCACCACACAGCCATTCTGTTTACCCTAGCCTATCTCCTCCACCACACAGCCATTCTGTGTACCCTAGCCTAACTCCTCCACCACACCACACAGCCATTCTGTTTACCCTAGCCTAACTCCTCCACCACACCACACAGCCATTCTGTTTACCCTAGCCTAACTCCTCCACCACACAGCCATTCTGTTTACCCTAGCCTACCTCCTCCACCACACCACACAGCCATCCTGTTTACCCTAGCCTATCTCCTCCACCACACCACACAGCCATTCTGTTTACCCTAGCCTAACTCCTCCACCACACAGCCATTCTGTTTACCCTAGCCTATCTCCTCCACCACACAGCCATTCTGTTTACCCTAGCCTAACTCCTCCACCACACCACACAGCCATCCTGTTTACCCTAGCCTATCTCCTCCACCACACCACACAGCCATTCTGTTTACCCTAGCCTATCTCCTCCACCACACAGCCATTCTGTTTACCCTAGCCTATCTCCTCCACCACACCACACAGCCATTCTGTTTACCCTAGCCTACCTCCTCCACCACACAGCCATTCTGTTTACCCTAGCCTATCTCCTCCACCACACCACACAGCCATTCTGTTTACCCTAGCCTAACTCCTCCACCACACAGCCATTCTGTTTACCCTAGCCTATCTCCTCCACTACACAGCCATTCTGTTTACCCTAGCCTAACTCCTCCACCACACCACACAGCCATCCTGTTTACCCTAGCCTATCTCCTCCACCACACCACACAGCCATTCTGTTTACCCTAGCCTACCTCCTCCACCACACCACACAGCCATTCTGTTTACCCTAGCCTAACTCCTCCACCACACAGCCATTCTGTTTACCCTAGACTACCTCCTCCACCACACCACACAGCCATCCTGTTTACCCTAGCCTAACTCCTCCACCACACCACACAGCCATCCTGTTTACCCTAGCCTATCTCCTCCACCACACCACACCCATTCTGTTTACCCTAGCCTAACTCCTCCACCACACCACACAGCCATTCTGTTTACCCTAGCCTATCTCCTCCACCACACCACACAGCCATTCTGTTTACCCTAGCCTATCTCCTCCACCACACAGCCATTCTGTTTACCCTAGCCTATCTCCTCCACCACACAGCCATTCTGTTTACCCTAGCCTACCTCCTCCACCACACCACACAGCCATTCTGTTTACCCTAGCCTAGCTCCACCACACCACACAGCCATTCTGTTTACCCTAGCCTAACTCCTCCAACACACAGCCATTCTGTTTACCCTAGCCTATCTCCTCCACCACACAGCCATTCTGTTTACCCTAGCCTAACTCCTCCACCACACCACACAGCCATCCTGTTTACCCTAGCCTATCTCCTCCACCACACCACACAGCCATTCTGTTTACCCTAGCCTACCTCCTCCACCACACCACACAGCCATTCTGTTTACCCTAGCCTACCTCCTCCACCACACAGCCATTCTGTTTACCCTAGCCTACCTCCTCCACCACACCACACAGCCATCCTGTTTACCCTAGCCTAACTCCTCCACCACACCACACAGCCATCCTGTTTACCCTAGCCTATCTCCTCCACCACACCACACAGCCATTCTGTTTACCCTAGCCTAACTCCTCCACCACACCACACAGCCATTCTGTTTACCCTAGCCTATCTCCTCCACCACACCACACAGCCATTCTGTTTACCCTAGCCTATCTCCTCCACCACACAGCCATTCTGTTTACCCTAGCCTATCTCCTCCACCACACAGCCATTCTGTTTACCCTAGCCTACCTCCTCCACCACACCACACAGCCATTCTGTTTACCCTAACCTAGCTCCACCACACCACACAGCCATTCTGTTTACCCTAGCCTAACTCCTCCACCACACAGCCATTCTGTTTACCCTAGCCTAACTCCTCCACCACACAGCCATCCTGTTTACCCTAGCCTAACTCCTCCACCACACCACACAGCCATTCTGTTTACCCTAGCCTATCTCCTCCACCACACAGCCATTCTGTTTACCCTAGCCTAACTCCTCCACCACACCACACATCCATTATGTTTACCCTAGCCTATCTCCTCCTCCACACCACACAGCCATCCTGTTTACCCTAGCCTATCTCCTCCACCACACAGCCATCCTGTTTACCCTAGCCTATCTCCTCCTCCACACAGCCATTCTGTTTAAACTAGCCTATCTCCTCCACCACACCACACCGCCATTCTGTTTACCCTAGCCTATCTCCTCCACCACACCACACAGCCATCCTGTTTACCATAGCCTACCTCCTCCACCACACAGCCATTCTGTTTACCCTAGCCTACCTCCTCCAGCACACCACACAGCCATCCTGTTTACCATAGCCTACCTCCTCCACCACACAGCCATTCTGTTTAGCCTAGCCTACCTCCTCCACCACACCACACAGCCATTCTGTTTACCCTAGCCTATCTCCTCCACCACACCACACAGCCATTCTGTTTACCCTAGCCTACCTCCTCCACCACACCACACAGCCATTCTGTTTACCCTAGCCTAGCTCCACCACACCACACAGCCATTCTGTTTACCCTAGCCTAACTCCTCCAACACACAGCCATTCTGTTTACCCTAGCCTATCTCCTCCACCACACAGCCATTCTGTTTACCCTAGCCTAACTCCTCCACCACACCACACAGCCATCCTGTTTACCCTAGCCTATCTCCTCCACCACACCACACAGCCATTCTGTTTACCCTAGCCTATCTCCTCCACCACACAGCCATTCTGTTTACCCTAGCCTACCTCCTCCACCACACCACACAGCCATTCTGTTTACCCTAACCTAGCTCCACCACACCACACAGCCATTCTGTTTACCCTAGCCTAACTCCTCCACCACACAGCCATTCTGTTTACCCTAGCCTAACTCCTCCACCACACAGCCATCCTGTTTACCCTAGCCTAACTCCTCCACCACACCACACAGCCATTCTGTTTACCCTAGCCTATCTCCTCCACCACACAGCCATTCTGTTTACCCTAGCCTAACTCCTCCACCACACCACACATCCATTATGTTTACCCTAGCCTATCTCCTCCTCCACACCACACAGCCATCCTGTTTACCCTAGCCTATCTCCTCCACCACACAGCCATCCTGTTTACCCTAGCCTATCTCCTCCTCCACACAGCCATTCTGTTTACCCTAGCCTATCTCCTCCACCACACCACACCGCCATTCTGTTTACCCTAGCCTATCTCCTCCACCACACCACACAGCCATTCTGTTTACCCTAGCCTAACTCCTCCACCACACAGCCATTCTGTTTACCCTAGCCTAACTCCTCCACCACACAGCCATCCTGTTTACCCTAGCCTAACTCCTCCACCACACCACACAGCCATTCTGTTTACCCTAGCCTATCTCCTCCACCACACAGCCATTCTGTTTACCCTAGCCTAACTCCTCCACCACACCACACATCCATTATGTTTACCCTAGCCTATCTCCTCCTCCACACCACACAGCCATCCTGTTTACCCTAGCCTATCTCCTCCACCACACAGCCATCCTGTTTACCCTAGCCTATCTCCTCCTCCACACAGCCATTCTGTTTACCCTAGCCTATCTCCTCCACCACACCACACCGCCATTCTGTTTACCCTAGCCTATCTCCTCCACCACACAACACAGCCATCCTGTTTACCATAGCCTACCTCCTCCACCACACAGCCATTCTGTTTACCCTAGCCTACCTCCTCCAGCACACCACACAGCCATCCTGTTTACCATAGCCTACCTCCTCCACCACACAGCCATTCTGTTTAGCCTAGCCTACCTCCTCCACCACACCACACAGCCATTCTGTTTACCCTAGCCTATCTCCTCCACCACACCACACAGCCATTCTGTTTACCCTAGCATACCTCCTCCACCACACCACACAGCCATTCTGTTTACCCTAGCCTATCTCCTCCACCACACCACACAGCCATCCTGTTTACCCTAGCCTAACTCCTCCACCACACCACACAGCCATCCTGTTTACCCTAGCCTAACTCCTCCACCACACAGCCATTCTGTTTACCCTAGCCTATCTCCTCCACAACACCACACAGCCATTCTGTTTACCCTAGCCTACCTCCTCCACCACACAGCCATTCTGTTTACCCTAGCTTACCTCCTCCACCGCACAGCCATTCTGTTTACCCTAGCCTACCTCCTCCACCACACCACACAGCCATTCTGTTTACCCTAGCCTATCTCCTCCACCACACAGCCATTATGTTTACCCTAGCCTAACTCCTCCACCACACTACACAGCCATCCTGTTTACCCTAGCCTATCTCCTTCACCACACAGCCATCCTGTTTACCCTAGCCTATCTCCTCCACCACACAGCCATCCTGTTTACCCTAGCCTATCTCCTCCACCACACAGCCATTCTGTTTACCCTAGCCTAACTCCTCCACCACACTACACAGCCATCCTGTTTACCCTAGCCTACCTCCTCCACCACACAGCCATCCTGTTTACCCTAGCCTACCTCCTCCACCACACCACACAGCCATTCTGTTTACCCTAGCCTACCTCCTCCACCACACCACACAGCCATTCTGTTTACCCTAGCCTACCTCCTCCACCACACAGCCATTCTGTTTACCCTAGCCTCACTCCTCCACCACACAGCCATTCTGTTTACCCTAGCCTACCTCCTCCACCACACCACACAGCCATTCTGTTTACCCTAGCCTATCTCCTCCACCACACCACACAGCCATTCTGTTTACCCTAGCCTACCTCCTCCACCACACCACACAGCCATTCTGTTTACCCTAGCCTATCTCCTCCACCACACAGCCATTCTGTTTACCCTAGCCTAACTCCTCCACCACACAGCCATTCTGTTTACCCTAGCCTATCTCCTCCACCACACAGCCATTCTGTTTACCCTAGCCTACCTCCTCCACCACACAGCCATCCTGTTTACCCTAGCCTAACTCCTCCACCACACAGCCATTCTGTTTACCCTAGCCTAACTCCTCCACCACACCACACAGCCATTCTGTTTACCCTAGCCTACCTCCTCCACCACACCACACAGCCATTCTGTTTACCCTAGCCTAACTCCTCCACCACACAGCCATTCTGTTTACCCTAGCCTACCTCCTCCACCACACAGCCAGGAAGAGGGTTGGACTGAAAACCTACAGGACAGTAGATCTCCAGGAAGAGGGTTGGACTGAAAACCTACAGGACAGTAGATCTCCAGGAAGAGGGTTGGACTGAAAACCTACAGGACAGTATATCTCCAGGAAGAGGGTTGGACTGAAAACCTACAGGACAGTAGATCTCCAGGAAGAGGGTTGGACTGAAAACCTACAGGACAGTAGATCTCCAGGAAGAGGGTTGGACTGAAAACCTACAGGACAGTAGATCTCCAGGAAGAGGGTTGGACTGAAAACCTACAGGACAGTAGATCTCCAGGAAGAGGGTTGGACAGTGTTCCATTGGAAATGAAGGAACTTCTGGTGTACCTAAACGCAATAACACTGTTGATGTGATCGAGGCATAAGAAACTGTGTGTGTGTGTGTGTGTCTAGTGTGTGTGTGTGTGTGTGTGTGTGTGTGTGTGTGTGTGTGTGTGTGTGTGTGTGTGTGTGTGTGTGTGTGTGTGTGTGTGTGTGTGTATCATAGTATCTCTCTGGGTTCACACAGAGTGTGAACTCAACAACCCTGACCTCTAACCTCCGACGCCTGAACTCTGCCCTAACCAACAGGTTCAACACAGTGAGGTTTAGCCATAGACTTGGATAGACAGCTCCAGTGCCCAAGTGAGGTTTAGCCATAGACTTGGATAGACAGCTCCAGTGACCCAGTGATGTTTAGCCATAGACTTGGATAGACAGCTCCAGTGACCCAAAAGCCTGTTGTAGCATGAGCCCTCTATCTACCTCTATGGGTTTAGCCCCTCCACTCTCGTTTATGAAGCTGCTGTAAAACACACTATAACACGACAATGTCTATAGATAAACACAGACACACCTCTATGGCATTCATAACTGTCCACATACATCTAATTTAACAAATGACTGGCCTTTATATAGATTATTATCATAACGAATGACTGGACTGTATATAGATTATTATCGTAACAAATGACTGGCCTTTATATAGATTATTATCATAACGAATGACTGGACTTTATATAGATTATTATCATAACAAATGACTGGACTTTATATAGATTATTATCCTAACAAATGACTGGACTTTATATAGATTATTATCCTAACAAATGACTGGACTTTATATAGATTATTATCGTAACAAATGACTGGACTTTATATACTGTAGATTATTATCCTAACAAATGACTGGACTTTATATAGATTATTATCCTAACAAATGACTGGACTTTATATAGATTATTATCGTAACAAATGACTGGACTTTATATAGATTATTATCGTAACAAATGACTGGACTTTATATACTGTAGATTATTATCCTAACAAATGAATGGACTTTATATAGATTATTATCCTAACAAATGACTGGACTTTATATAGATTATTATCCTAACAAATGACTGGACTTTATATACTGTAGATTATTATCCTAACAAATGACTGGACTTTATATAGATTATTATCGTAACAAATGACTGGACTTTATATAGATTATTATCCTAACAAATGACTGGACTTTATATAGATTATTATCCTAACAAATGACTGGACTTTATATAGATTATTATCATAACGAATGACTGGACTTTATATAGAGTATTATCATAAGAAATTACTGATGTGGTCTAATTATATGATACAGCCTGTTGAGATACTCTACATGACCAACAGTATGTGGACACCTGCTAGTGGAACACCTCATACACAAATCATGGGTATTAATATGGAGTTGGTCCCCCCTTTGCTGCTATAACAGCCTCCACTCTTCTGGGAAGGCTTTCCACTAGATGTTGGAACATTGCTGCGGGGACTTGCTTCCATTCAGACACAAGAGCATGAATGAGGTCGGGTCACTGATGTTGGGCGATTAGGCCTGGCTCGCAGTCGGTGTTCCAATTCATCCCAAAAGTATTTGATGGGGTTGACGTCAGTGCTCTGTGCAGGCCAGTCAATTTCTTCCACACCGATCTCAAAACAAAACAAAAATCTGTATGGACCTTGCTTTGTGCATGGGGTCATTGTCATGCTGAAACAGGAAAGGGCCTTCCCCAAACTGTTGCCACAAAGTTGGAAGCACAGAATTGTCTAGAATGTCAACTTAACTTGGCGTTAAGTTTTCCTTTCATTGGAACTAAGGGGCCCAAACCGTGAAGAACAGCCCCAGACCATTATTCCTCCTCCAAAAAACTTTACAGTTGGCACTATGCATTGGGGCAGGTAGCGTTCTGCTGGCATCCGCCAAACCCAGATTCGTCCATCAGACTGACAGATGGTGAAGCGTGATTCGTCATTCATTTCCACTGCTCCAGTCCAATCGCGGCGAGCCTTTACACCACTCCAGCAGACGCTTGGCATTGCGCATGGTGATCTTATGCTTGTATGTGCCTGCTCGGCCATGGAAACCCATTTCATGAAGCTCCCGACGAACAGTTCTTGTGCTGATGTTGCTTCCAGAAGGCAGTTGGGAACTCGGTAGTGAGTGTTGCAACCGAGGCCAGACGATTCTTACGACCTACACGCTTCAGAACTCAGCGGTCCCGTTCTGTGAGCTTGTGTGGTCTACCACTTCGCGGCTGAGCCGTTGTTGCTCCTAGACATTTCCATTTCATAATAACAACACTTACAGTTGACCGGGGAAGCTCTAACAGAACAGAAATTTGACGAACTGACTTGTTGGAAAGGTGGCATCCTATGACGGTGCCACGTTGAAAGTCGCTGAGCTCTTCAGTACAGGCCTTTCTACTGCCAATGTTTGTCTATGGAGATTACATGGCTGTGTGCTCGATTTTATACACCTATCAGAAACGAGTGTGGCTGAAATAGCTGAATTCACTCATTTGAAGGGGTGTCCACATACTGCTGTATATAAGCCTTCATATATACACTATATACCCCCCTTACGCTCTCAGAACAGCCACAAACACTCTGTATATCTCCCCTGAGGTAGAGGGAGAAGGAGAGAGGAGGTATATTTATTGTAGATCGTTATCAGAATGGGACAGTCTAAGGTATGTGTGAGATTTCTCTTTAGGCAGAACAGGGATAAATACAGAACAGAGAGAGGAGGTATATTTATTGTAGATACGGTATGGGCTATGAGGTATGAGGAGAGAGGAGGTATATTTATTGTAGATACAGTATGGGCTATGAGGTATGAGGAGAGAGGAGGTATATTTATTGTAGATACGGTATGAGCTATGAGGAGAGAGGAGGTATATTTATTGTAGATACGGTATGAGCTATGAGGTATGAGGAGAGAGGAGGTATATTTATTGTAGATAAGGTATGGGCTATGAGGTATGAGGAGAGAGGAGGTATATTTACTGTAGATACGGTATGGGCTATGAGGTATGAGGAGAGAGGAGGTATATTTATTGTAGATACGGTATGGGCTATGAGGTATGAGGAGAGAGGAGGTATATTTATTGTAGATACGGTATGGGCTATGAGGTATGAGGAGAGAGGAGGTATATTTATTGTAGATACGGTATGGGCTATGAGGTATGAGGAGAGAGGAGGTATATTTATTGTAGATACGGTATGGGCTATGAGGTATGAGGAGAGAGGAGGTATATTTACTGTAGATACGGTATGGGCTATGAGGTATGAGGAGAGAGGAGGTATATTTACTGTAGATAAGGTATGGGCTATGAGGTATGAGGAGAGAGGAGGTATATTTACTGTAGATACGGTATGGGCTATGAGGTATGAGGAGAGAGGAGGTATATTTACTGTAGATACGGTATGGGCTATGAGGTATGAGGAGAGAGGAGGTATATTTATTGTAGATACGGTATGGGCTATGAGGTATGAGGAGAGAGGAGGTATATTTACTGTAGATACGGTATGGGCTATGAGGTATGAGGAGAGAGGAGGTATATTTATTGTAGATACGGTATGGGCTATGAGGTATGAGGAGAGAGGAGGTATATTTACTGTAGATACGGTATGGGCTATGAGGTATGAGGAGAGAGGAGGTATATTTATTGTAGATAAGGTATGGGCTATGAGGTATGAGGAGAGAGGAGGTATATTTACTGTAGATACGGTATGGGCTATGAGGTATGAGGAGAGAGGAGGTATATTTATTGTAGATAGGGTATGGGCTATGAGGTATGAGGAGAGAGGAGGTATATTTACTGTAGATACGGTATGGGCTATGAGGTATGAGGAGAGAGGAGGTATATTTATTGTAGATACGGTATGGGCTATGAGGTATGAGGAGAGAGGATGTATATTTATTGTAGATACGGTATGGGCTATGAGGTATGAGGAGAGAGGAGGTATATTTATTGTAGATACGGTATGGGCTATGAGGTATGAGGAGAGAGGAGGTATATTTACTGTAGATAGGGAATGGGCTATGAGGTATGAGGAGAGAGGAGGTATATTTATTGTAGATACGGTATGGGCTATGAGGTATGAGGAGCTGGAAGCATCTGGAAACAAGGATTGTATTGTTCTAACAGAGGAAAGACAGAGAGCCTGGGGGGTCATGACCCCAACACACACACACACACATACACACATACACACACACACTCTCACACACACACACACACACACACACACACACACACACACACACACACACACACACACACACACACACACACACACACACACGCACACATACACACACACACACACACACACACACACATACATACACACACACACACATACATACACACACACACACATACATACACACACACACACACACACACACACACACACGCACACATACACACACACACACACACACACAGTTCCAGTCCAGTTCTGCTTATGCAACATGTCTCAGTAGGTTTTCTTGGTTAAAGGAAAGATTTACAGCTTTCAATGAAAACAACTGGACTAAATCTATTCAATTACATGTAACTTTATTAGCAGGACTGCAGAACACAATGTTGTCCAGACACAGTTCAGTCTGATGAAATGGATCTAGTCTTCTTGGGCTCTGGAAGTCAACAATGACAGAATGCACAACATGTCTGGTTTGTTCAAGTGTGTGTGTGTGTGTGTGTGTGTGTGTGTGTGTGTGTGTGTGTGTGTGTGTGTGTGTGTGTGTGTGTGTGTGTGTGTGTGTGTGTGTGTGTGTGTGTGTGTGTGTGTGTGTGTGTGTGTGTTGACTGCGTAAGGAAGACCCATTAGTACTCTGTCTGCTGTGTCTGGAACCTGTAGTCACCTGTCTGTCTCTGTTACACCATCAAATACACTCAGAGAGGAAGAGGAACCTGTCTGTCTCTGTTACACCAACAAATAGACTCAGAGAGGAACCTGTCTGTCTCTGTTACACCATCAAATAGTCTCAGAGAGGAACCTGTCTGTCTCTGTTACACCATCAAATAGTCTCAGAGAGGAACCTGTCTGTCTCTCTGTTACACCATCAAATACACTCAGAGAGGAACCTGTCTGTCTCTGTTACACCAACAAATAGACTCAGAGAGGAACCTGTCTGTCTCTGTTACACTAACAACTACACTCAGAGAGGAACCTGTCTGTCCCTGTTACACCAACAACTACACTCAGAGAGGAAGAGGAACCTGTCTGTCTCTCTGTTACACCATCAAATAGTCTCAGAGAGAAACCTGTCTGTCTCTGTTACACCATCAAATAGTCTCAGAGAGGAACCTGTCTGTCTCTCTGTTACACCATCAAATAGTCTCAGAGAGGAACCTGTCTGTCTCTGTTACACCAACAACTACACTCAGAGAGGAAGAGGAACCTGTCTCTGTTACACCAACAAATAGACTCAGAGAGGAACCTGTCTGTCTCTCTGTTACACCATCAAATAGTCTCAGAGAGGAACCTGTCTGTCTCTGTTACACCAACAAATAGACTCAGAGAGGAACCTGTCTGTCTCTGTTACACCAACAACTACACTCAGAGAGGAACCTGTCTGTCTCTCTGTTACACCAACAACTACACTCAGAGAGGAACCTGTCTGTCTCTCTGTTACACCAACAACTACACTCAGAGAGGAACCTGTCTGTCTCTATTACACCAACAACCACACTCAGAGAGGAACCTGTCTGTCTCTGTTACACCAACAAATACACTCAGAGAGGAACCTGCCTGTCTCTGTTACACCAACAAATAGACTCAGAGAGGAACCTGTCTGTCTCTGTTTCACCAACAAATAGTCTCAGAGAGGAACCTGTCTGTCTCTCTGTTACACCAACAACTACACTCAGAGAGGAACCTGTCTGTCTCTCTGTTACACCAACAAATAGTCTCAGGAAGGAAGTTAATATAACCCAACGTAACCTCAGAGAGTACAACACCACTCGGCACACACAGCTAACTATAGTCCAGTCCTGATCTCTAACCATCCCTCCCTCCTTCCTTCTGGGAAGTGGAAAGTGATGAGAGAGAAGTAGGAAAAGATTACAGTGTGCTTTCCTGAGGGCCAACTAACTTCCTCGTGATCCAACCAACCACACACACACACACACACACAGACACACACACACACACACACACACACACATACATCAATCAAATGAAAGCAGACGAGAGAGAGAATCCAACAACATCCCATTATGTAAAATGAGACTCCTCCATTAGCTAATGAAGAATGAAGGATTCTGGGAATGCAACAGGTCTGGGAATGAAGGGTTCTGGGAATGAAACGGTTCTGGGAATGCAACAGGTCTGGGAATGAAACGGTTCTGGGAATGCAACAGGTCTGGGAATGCAACAGGTCTGGGAATGAAGGGTTCTGGGATTGCAACAGGTCTGGGAATGAATGGTTCTGGGAATGCAACGGGTCTGGGAATGAAGGGTTCTGGGATTGCAACAGGTCTGGGAATGCAACAGGTCTGGGAATGAAACGGTTCTGGGAATGCAACAGGTCTGGGAATGCAACAGGTCTGGGAATGCAACAGGTCTGGGAATGAAGGGTTCTTGGAATGAATGGTTCTGGGAATGCAACAGGTCTGGGAATGAAACGGTTCTGGGAATGCAACAGGTCTGGGAATGAAACGGTTCTGGGAATGCAACAGGTCTGGGAATGCAACAGGTCTGGGAATGAAGGGTTCTGGGATTGCAACAGGTCTGGGAATGAATGGTTCTGGGAATGCAACAGGTCTGGGAATGAAGGGTTCTGGGATTGCAACAGGTCTGGGAATGCAACAGGTCTGGGAATGAAACGGTTCTGGGAATGCAACAGGTCTGGGAATGAAACGGTTCTGGGAATGCAACAGGTCTGGGAATGCAACAGGTCTGGGAATGAAGGGTTCTGGGATTGCAACAGGTCTGGGAATGAAGGGTTCTGGGATTGCAACAGGTCTGGGAATGAAGGGTTCTGGGATTGCAACAGGTCTGGGAATGAAGGGTTCTGGGATTGCAACAGGTCTGGGAATGAATGGTTCTGGGAATGCAACAGGTCTGGGAATGAATGGTTCTGGGAATGCAACAGGTCTGGGAATGAAGGGTTCTGGGAATTAAACAGGTCTGGGAATGAATGGTTCTGGAATGCAACAGGTCTGGGAATGAATGGTTCTGGGAATTAAACAGGTCTGGGAATGAATGGTTCTGGGAATGCAACAGGTCTGGGAATGAATGGTTCTGGGAATGCAACAGGTCTGGGAATGAATGGTTCTGGGAATGCAACAGGTCTGGGAATGAAACGGTTCTGGGAATGCAACAGGTCTGGGAATGCAACAGATCTGGGAATGAAGGGTTCTGGGAATGCAACAGGTCTGGGAATGCAACAGGTCTGGGAATGAAGGGTTCTGGGAATGAAGGGTTCTGGGATTGCAACAGGTCTGGGAATGAAGGGTTCTGGGAATGCAACAGGTCTGGGAATGAATGGTTCTGGGATTGCAACAGGTCTGGGAATGAAGGGTTCTGGGAATGCAACAGGTCTGGGAATGCAACAGGTCTGGGAATGAAGGGTTCTGGGAATGCAACAGGTCTGGGAATGCAACAGGTCTGGGATTGCAACAGGTCTGGGAATGAAGGGTTCTGGGAATGCAACAGGTCTGGGAATGAAGGGTTCTGGGATTGCAACAGGTCTGGGAATGAAGGGTTCTGGGAATGCAACAGGTCTGGGCTTGGTGTGTGTGATGCTGGGCCGTTGATACATCTGATTTTATCCACATGCTTTGCTGGTGGTTTCTGTTTGTGTCAGAGATAGAAGCAGAGATAAACATCAACTATCTCTTCCGTCTGAGATAGAGGTGTGTTTATCTCTACCGTCTGAGATAGAGGTGTGTTTATCTCTCCTTCTATCTCTACCGTCTGAGATAGAGGTGTGTTTATCTCTACCGTCTGAGATAGCGTTTGTTTATCTCTACCGTCTGAGATAGTTGATGTTAATCTCTCCTTCTATCTCTACTGTCTGAGATAGAGGTGTGTTTATCTCTACCATCTGAGATAGAGGTGTGTTTATCTCTACTGTCTGAGATAGAGGTGTGTTTATCTCTACTGTCTGAGATAGAGGTGTGTTTATCTCTACCGTCTGAGATAGAGGTGTGTTTATCTCTCCTTCTGAGATAGTTGATGTTAATCTCTCCTTCTATCTCTACCGTCTGAGATAGAGGTGTGTTTATCTCTCCTTCTGAGATAGTTGATGTTAATCTCTCCTTCTATCTCTACCGTCTGAGATAGAGGTGTGTTTATCTCTTCTGTCTGAGATAGAGGTGTGTTTATCTCTCCTTCTATCTCTACCGTCTGAGATAGAGGTGTGTTTATCTCTTCTGTCTGAGATAGAGGTGTGTTTATCTCTCCTTCTATCTCTACCGTCTGAGATAGAGGTGTGTTTATCTCTTCTGTCTGAAATAGAGGTGTGTTTATCTCTACCGTCTGAGATAGAGGTGTGTTTATCTCTACTGTCTGAGATAGAGGTGTGTTTATCTCTACTGTCTGAGATAGAGGTGTGTTTATCTCTACTGTCTGAGATAGAGGTGTGTTTATCTCTATTGTCTGAGATAGAGGTGTGTTTATCTCTACTGTCTGAGATAGAGGTGTGTTTATCTCTACCATCTGAGATAGAGGTGTGTTTATCTCTACTGTCTGAGATAGAGGTGTG
>NC_092158.1:103527781-103532781 GCF_045791955.1 Oncorhynchus clarkii lewisi | reverse complement strand
GTGGAGTGAGAGAGAAACAGAGAGAGAGAGAAACAGACAGAGAGAAACAGAGGGAGAGAAATAGAGATAGAGAGAGTTGGAGTGAGAGAGAAACAGACAGAGTGAGAGAGAAACAGAGAGAGAGAAACTTGCTTGACTGAATTTTCTGGAGTTGTAATTATTTGTTCCTGATGTTCTTAATAACTGTAAGGTGTAAATAGCATCCCGTTCCTGGAGGCTGTTGCCGTAGTGATTACTAAAATATACTGTACCGGTATGTGTGGAGAAACAAAACAGTTGATTTGATCACAGAGTGGTAGTCACAGACGAGAAAGAGAGAGAGATGAGAGACAGAATGGGTCCACACCAGCTACTTTCTTCAGAGAACGGCTGTGTTTTCAACTCATTGATTTTATAGGTCAATTACTTCTAGGCTTGAATCTGCAGTCGGCAGGGAGCTCTCATTCTCTCTCGATAGACACACACACACACACACACAAACACAAACACATTTAAATACACAGACAATTCACACCAATTCACACTTGTCTGACGACCCAGCTACTGGTGTGTAAATGAGTCTTAGAAAGGAGAGCGGGATGGGGGGAGGTAGGGATGGGGGAGGGAGGGCTAGGCAGCAGAGAGGTGAAGTCCTCTGTTGGATTAGTGGAAGCTCCTTGAGCCAATCTGCATGTGAATGGCTGTGAACTGCTTTAGCCATCACGCCCGCCCTCACACTCACACAGAGAGAGAGAGAGAGAGAGAGACAGACAGACAGCGGGGTAGTGCAAGAGAGAGGGAGAAAGCCAGACAGAGAGACAGAGAGAGAGGTAGAGGTATTAGAGGCATCAGCTCAAATCCTCCCCATCGCCTCTCCAGCTCAGGAAAGCGAGTGAGTGGATAAACTGGGCAAAGAAAGATAAGTAAAACAAGGACTTTCTTCTTCTCTGCCTGGTGGGCAGGCAGCTGTATGGTTGGGGACTGGGGCCGTGGAGAGAGAGAACAGGAATCGGACTGGCTTTTGTGAATGAGAGAAGGTAGGAATCTTTTATATCCTCCCCCCCCCCCGCGGCCTCTATGGGCCGATCTCAATGCCTCTTCAAACCATGAGACCTGACTGGATCGGTCCACTTTGGGAAAAGGGGTTGGGGGGGTCTGGACCTGGCTGTTTACAATGCATGTTTTTTTCTGAATAATGGGATTTTCTTCAAAAGTGAAATGAAAAGAATGTATTGGTTTAATTTGAACAGCTGTATGTTTTGGTCTTGAGAATTGATGTCGAGAAATATTTAGTAGGAAGGTTTCTGTTGTTAGTTGTTGACTAGTGAATGTTTGTGGTTGTGGCCATGTGATACAGCACATGTTGCTGAATCTCACTGCTCTTTCATATGTAAAGTGTGGCACCATTTTACCAGAGCTGTGTCTCTACCCCCTCTGTCACTGTGGAGCTAACTGTTGCTCAACACTCTTTTGTGTGTGTGTGTGTGTGTGTGTGTGTGTGTGTGTGTGTGTGTGTTCTTATGAGGAAAGACGTGTTATCACATCATTTATGGTAATCTTTGGTTCTACTCTGAGGAACATGCGGACTACAGAGATGTGCTGATGCAGTGTTGATCCACTAACCATGTAGAGCTGCGTTCAACATCTAATGAGTTCACTGTTCAGTCAGATGATGATTCCCCTGTTTCATCAGTATTTATTCATAGGGGACAGAGGAAGCCCTGGTTAAACTGATTCATCAGTATTTATTCATAGGGGACAGAGGAAGCCCTGGTTAAACTGATTCATCAGTATTTATTCATAGGGGATAGAGGAAGCCCTGGTTAAACTGATTCATCAGTATTTATTCATAGGGGACAGAGGAAGCCCTGGTTAAACTGATTCATCAGTATTTATTCATAGGGGACAGAGGAAGCCCTGGTTAAACTGATTCATCAGTATGTATTCATAGGGGACAGAGGAAGCCCTGGTTAAACTGATTCATCAGTATTTATTCATAGGGGACAGAGGAAGCCCTGGTTAAACTGGGCAAGCGACCATCTTGTGCCAACAGTAAACACACCCTGGTTAAACTGGGCAAGCGGCCATCTTGTGCCAACAGTAAACACACCCTGGTTAAACTGGACAAGCGGCCATCTTGTGCCAACAGTTAACACACCCTGGTTAAACTGGGCAAGCGGCCATCTTGTGCCAACAGTAAACACACCCTGGTTAAGCTGGGCAAGCGGCCATCTTGTGCCAACAGTAAACACACCCTGGTTAAACTGGGCAAGCGGCCATCTTGTGCCAACAGTAAACACCTACGTCTCACTACAACAGTAAACACCTACGTCTCACTACGTCTCACTACAACAGTAAACACACCTACATCTCACTACAACAGTAAACACCTACGTCTCACTATGTCTCACTACGTATCACTACAACAGTAAACACACCTACATCTCACTACAACAGTAAACACACCTACGTCTCACTACAACAGTAAACACCTACGTCTCACTACGTCTCACTACAACAGTAAACACACCTACGTCTCACTACAACAGTAAACACACCTACGTCTCACTACAACAGTAAACACACCTACGTCTCACTACAACAGTAAACACACCTACGTCTCACTACAACAGTAAACACACCTACGTCTCACTACAACAGTAAACACACCTACGTCTCACTACAACAGTAAACACACCTACGTCTTGACACATGTTTTGACAGTGTCGTTATGGGGTATTGTGTGTAGATGGGTGAGCATTTATTTATTTTTCATCATTTCATTTGGATCATCATCATTTGGATTTCAGGGTGGAACACATGAACATGTAGTGTAAGTCAAGGGGTATGAATACTGTCTGAAGGCCCTCTGTTCATCATCTCTCCTCTGTTCATCATCTCTCCTCTGTTCATCATCTCTTCTCTGTTCATCATCTCTCCTCTGTTCATCATCTCTCCTCTCCTCTGTTCATCATCTCTTCTCTGTTCATCATCTCTCCTCTCCTCTGTTCATCATCTCTCCTCTGTTCATCATCTCTTCTCTGTTCATCATCTCTCCTCTCCTCTGTTCATCATCTCTACACTGTTCATCATCTCTCCTCTGTTCATCATCTCTCCTCTGTTCATCATCTCTTCTCTGTTCATCATCTCTCCTCTCCTCTGTTCATCATCTCTCCTCTGTTCATCATCTCTCCTCTCCTCTGTTCATCATCTCTCCTCTGTTCATCATCTCTTCTCTGTTCATCATCTCTCCTCTCCTCTGTTCATCATCTCTCCTCTGTTCATCATCTCTCCTCTGTTCATCATCTCTCTGTTCATCATCTCTCCTCTGTTCATCATCTCTCCTCTCCTCTGTTCATCATCTCTCCTCCTCTCTGTTCATCATCTCTCCTCCTCTCTGTTCATCATCTCTCCTCTCCTCTGTTCATCATCTCTCCTCTCCTCTGTTCATCATCTCTCCTCTCCTCTGTTCATCATCTCTCCTCTCCTCTGTTCATCATCTCTCCTCTCCTCTGTTCATCATCTCTCCTCTTCTCTGTTCATCATCTCTCCTCTGTTCATCATCTCTCCTCTCCTCTGTTCATCATCTCTCCTCTGTTCATCATCTCTCCTCTTCTCTGTTCATCATCTCTCCTCTCCTCTGTTCATCATCTCTCCTCTTCTCTGTTCATCATCTCTCCTCTGTTCATCATCTCTCCTCCTCTGTTCATCATCTCTCCTCTGTTCATCATCTCTCCTCTCCTCTGTTCATCATCTCTCCTCTGTTCATCATCTCTCCTCTCCTCTGTTCATCATCTCTCCTCTCCTCTGTTCATTATCTCTCCTCCTCTCCGTTCATCATCTCTCCTCCTCTCTGTTCATCATCTCTCCTCTCCTCTGTTCATCATCTCTCCTCTGTTCATCATCTCTCCTCCTCTCTGTTCATCATCTCTCCTCCTCTCTGTTCATCATCTCTCCTCTCCTCTGTTCATCATCTCTCCTCCTCTCTGTTCATCATCTCTCCTCCTCTCTGTTCATCATCTCTCCTCTTCTCTGTTCATCATCTCTCCTCTCCTCTGTTCATCATCTCTCCTCTGTTCATCATCTCTTCTCTGTTCATCATCTCTCCTCTGTTCATCATCTCTCCTCTCCTCTGTTCATCATCTCTCCTCTGTTCATCATCTCTCCTCTGTTCATCATCTCTCCTGTGTTCATCATCTCTCCTCTGTTCATCATCTCTCCTATCCTCTGTTCATCATCTCTCCTCTGTTCATCATCTCTCCTCTCCTCTGTTCATAATCTCTCCTCTCCTCTGTTCATCATCTCTCCTCTGTTCATCATCTCTCCTCTCCTCTGTTCATCATCTCTCCTCTCCTCTGTTCATCATCTCTCCTCTCCTCTGTTCATCATCTCTCCTCTGTTCATCATCTCTCCTCTCCTCTGTTCATCATCTCTCCTCTCCTCTGTTCATCATCTCTCCTCTGTTCATCATCTCTCCTCTCCTCTGTTCATCATCTCTCCTCTGTTCATCATCTCTTCTCTGTTCATCATCTCTCCTCTGTTCATCATCTCTCCTCTGTTCATCATCTCTCCTCTGTTCATCATCTCTCCTCTGTTCATCATCTCTCCTCTGTTCATCATCTCTCCTCTCCTCTGTTCATCATCTCTCCTCTTCTCTGTTCATCATCTCTCCTCTCCTCTGTTCATCATCTCTCCTCTCCTCTGTTCATCATCTCTCCTCTCCTCTGTTCATCATCTCTCCTCTGTTCATCATCTCTCCTCTGTTCATCATCTCTCCTCCTCTCTGTTCATCATCTCTCCTCCTCTCTGTTCATCATATCTCCTCTCCTCTGTTCATCATCTCTCCTCTGTTCATCATCTCTCCTCTCCTCTGTTCATCATCTCTCCTCTGTTCATCATCTCTCCTCTCCTCTGTTCATCATCTCTCCTCTCCTCTCCTCTGTTCATCATCTCTCCTCTACTCTCCTCTGTTCATCATCTCTCCTCTCCTCTGTTCATCATCTCTCCTCTTCTCTGTTCAT
>NC_092158.1:103512781-103522781 GCF_045791955.1 Oncorhynchus clarkii lewisi | reverse complement strand
GTTAAATCCATGTGGTTACAGGGTTCATTCCACATAGTTACAGGGTTCATTCCACATAGTTACAGGTTAAAACAGAAACAACTCAAAGGGTTTAGTTTAGGTATTCATTCCTAGTGGTGTAGTTTAGGTATTCATCCCTAGTGGTGTAGTTTAGGTATTCATCCCTAGTGGTGTAGTTTAGGTATTCATCCCTAGTGGTGTAGTTTAGGTATTCATTCCTAGTGGTGTAGTTTAGGTATTCATTCCTAGTGGTGTAGTTTAGGTATTCATTCCTAGTGGTGTAGTTTAGGTATTCATTCCTAGTGGTTTATTTTAGGTATTCATTCCTAGTGGTGTAGTTCAGGTATTCATTCCTATTGGTGTAGTTTAGGTATTCATTCCTAATGGTGTAGTTTAGGTATTCATTCCTAGTGGTGTAGTTTAGGTATTCATTCCTAGTGGTGTAGTTTAGGTATTCATTCCTAGTGGTGTAGTTTAGGTATTAATTCCTAGTGGTGTAGTTTAGGTATTCATTCCTAGTGGTGTAGTTTAGGTATTCATTCCTAGTGGTGTAGTTTAGGTATTCATTCCTAGTGGTGTAGTTTAGGTATTCCTTCCTAGTGGTGTAGTTTAGGTATTCATTCCTAGTGGTGTAGTTTAGGTATTAATTCCTAGTGGTGTAGTTTAGGTATTCCTTCCTAGTGGTGTAGTTTAGGTATTCATTCCTAGTGGTGTAGTTTAGGTATTCATTCCTAGTGGTGTAGTTTAGGTATTCATTCCTAGTGGTTTATTTTAGGTATTCACTATTAGTGGTGTAGTTTAGGTATTCATTCCTAGTGGTTCAGTTTAGGTATTCATTCCTAGTGGTTCAGTTTAGGTATTCATTCCTAGTGGTTCAGTTTAGGTATTAATTCCTAGTGGTTCAGTTTAGGTATTCATTCAGAGTGGTTTAGTTTAGGTATTCATTCCTAGTGGTGTAGTTTAGGTATTCACTCCTAGTGGTGTAGTTTAGGTATTCATTCCTAGTGGTGTAGTTTAGGTATTCATTCCTAGTGGTGTAGTTTAGGTATTCATTCCTAGTGGTTTATTTTAGGTATTCACTATTAGTGGTGTAGTTTAGGTATTCATTCCTAGTGGTTCAGTTTAGGTATTCATTCCTAGTGGTTCAGTTTAGGTATTCATTCCTAGTGGTTCAGTTTAGGTATTAATTCCTAGTGGTGTAGTTTAGGTATTAATTCCTAGTGGTGTAGTTTAGGTATTCCTTCCTAGTGGTGTAGTTTAGGTATTCATTCCTAGTGGTGTAGTTTAGGTATTCATTCCTAGTGGTGTAGTTTAGGTATTCATTCCTAGTGGTTTATTTTAGGTATTCACTATTAGTGGTGTAGTTTAGGTATTCATTCCTAGTGGTTGAGTTTAGGTATTCATTCCTAGTGGTTCAGTTTAGGTATTCATTCCTAGTGGTTCAGTTTAGGTATTAATTCCTAGTGGTTCAGTTTAGGTATTCATTCAGAGTGGTTTAGTTTAGGTATTCATTCCTAGTGGTGTAGTTTAGGTATTCACTCCTAGTGGTGTAGTTTAGGTATTCATTCCTAGTGGTGTAGTTTAGGTATTCATTCCTAGTGGTTTATTTTAGGTATTCATTCCTAGTGGTGTAGTTTAGGTATTCCCTCCTAGTGGTGTAGTTTAGGTATTCATTCCTAGTGGTGTAGTTTAGGTATTCATTCCTAGTGGTGTAGTTTAGGTATTCATTCCTAGTGGTGTAGTTTAGGTATTCATTCCTAGTGGTGTAGTTTAGGTATTAATTCCTAGTGGTGTAGTTTAGGTATTCATTCCTAGTGGTTTATTTTAGGTATTCACTCCTAGTGGTGTAGTTTAGGTATTCATTCCTAGTGGTTCAGTTTAGGTATTCATTCCTAGTGGTTCAGTTTAGGTATTCATTCCTAGTGGTTCAGTTTAGGTATTCATTCCTAGTGGTTCAGTTTAGGTATTCATTCCTAGTGGTTCAGTTTAGGTATTAATTCCTAGTGGTGTAGTTTAGGTATTAATTCCTAGTGGTGTAGTTTAGGTATTCATTCCTAGTGGTTCAGTTTAGGTATTCATTCCTAGTGGTTCAGTTTAGGTATTCATTCAGAGTGGTTTAGTTTAGGTATTCATTCCTAGTGATTAAGGTTAGGGTGATGGTTTGGGGAAGGCTTAAAATAAAATAATGAAAAACAATGCATTGTTTTTATGAAGTATCTTCCAGTACTCTCCCTGGCTTGCTAGAGTATCGTGAACTACCGTGGCACAGTGGTCTGAGTACCTGGTCTGTGTGGTCTGAGGATGCTTCATCTCCGAGCATCATGAGTTCACGCCCAGTGAACGGTGAGGAAGACATGTGTCGACGTCCTCAGGACCTTTACAACCATCCCAAATCAAATGGTAGTTCTAGTGACCAGGCTGATATGTGAACAGAATATTGTATTTGTAAACACTAGCTGTTAGAGGAATTGGTGTTTAGTGCCAGATTAAAGCTACAATCAGCAGTAGAAACAACACCAACTGGTGTTTAGTGCCAGATTAAAGCTACAATCAGCAGTAGAAACAACACCAACTGGTGTTTAGTGCCAGATTAAAGCTACAATCAGCAGTAGAAACAACACCAACTGGTGTTTAGTGTCAGATTAAAGCTACAGTCAGCAGTAGAAACAACACCAACTGGTGTTTAGTGTCAGATTAAAGCTACAATCAGCAGTAGAAACAACACCAACTGGTGTTTAGTGCCAGATTAAAGCTACAATCAGCAGTAGAAACAACACCAACTGGTGTTTAGTGCCAGATTAAAGCTACACTCAGCAGTAGAAACAACACCAACTGGTGTTTAGTGTCAGATTAAAGCTACAATCAGCAGTAGAAACAACACCAACTGGTGTTTAGTGCCAGATTAAAGCTACACTCAGCAGTAGCAACAACACCAACTGGTGTTTAGTGCCAGATTAAAGCTACAATCAGCAGTAGAAACACCACCAACTGGTGTTTAGTGCCAGATTAAAGCTACAATCAACAGTAGAAACAAGATCAACTGGTGTTTAGTGCCAGATTAAAGATACAATCAGCAGTAGAAACAAGATCAACTGGTGTTTAGTGCCAGATTAAAGCTACAATCAGCAGTAGAAACAACACCAACTGGTGTTTAGTGCCAGATTAAAGATACAATCAGCAGTAGAAACAAGATCAACTGGTGTTTAGTGCCAGATTAAAGCTACAATCAGCAGTAGAAACAAGATCAACTGGTGTTTAGTGCCAGATTAAAGCTACAATCAGCAGTAGAAACAACACCAACTGGTGTTTAGTGCCAGATTAAAGCTACAATCAGCAGTATAAACAACACCAACTGGTGTTTAGTGCCAGATTAAAGCTACAATCAGCAGTAGAAACAACACCAACTGGTGTTTAGTGCCAGATTAAAGCTACACTCAGCAGTAGAAACAAGATCAACTGGTGTTTGGTGCCAGATTAAAGCTACAATCAGCAGTATAAACAACACCAACTGGTGTTTAGTGCCAGATTAAAGCTACAATCAGCAGTAGAAACAACATCAACTGGTGTTTAGTGCCAGATTAAAGCTACAATCAGCAGTAGAAACAACACCAACTGGTGTTTAGTGCCAGATTAAAGCTACAATCAGCAGTAGAAACAACATCAACTGGTGTTTAGTGCCAGATTAAAGCTACAATCAGCAGTAGAAACAAGATCAACTGGTGTTTAGTGCCAGATTAAAGCTACAATCAGCAGTAGAAACAACATCAACTGGTGTTTAGTGCAAGATTAAAGCTACAATCAGCAGTAGAAACAACATCAACTGGTGTTTAGTGCCAGATTAAAGCTACAATCAGCAGTAGAAACAACATCAACTGGTGTTTAGTGCCAGATTAAAGCTACAATCAGCAGTAGAAACAACACCAACTGGTGTTTAGTGCCAGATTAAAGCTACAATCAGCAGTAGAAACAACATCAACTGGTGTTTAGTGCCAGATTAAAGCTACAATCAGCAGTAGAAACAAGATCAACTGGTGTTTAGTGCCAGATTAAAGCTACAATCAGCAGTAGAAACAACATCAACTGGTGTTTAGTGCAAGATTAAAGCTACAATCAGCAGTAGAAACAACATCAACTGGTGTTTAGTGCCAGATTAAAGCTACAATCAGCAGTAGAAACAACATCAACTGGTGTTTAGTGCCAGATTAAAGCTACAATCAGCAGTAGAAACAAGTTTCAGTAAAAATCTGAGGGATGGGGCTGGAGAAATGCAACCACTCAAATTCATAGACAGAGCAATGGATGCAAGGACTGACCATCCGTGATATCAAAATGATAGTTAAAACATTGTTTTTAGGCTAATGTCTACATTTTTTTTATATACAAACATTGGAGTAAAACAAGCTTATATTTTGGGTTCTGACAGGGTGAGCCATTCATAAATTATTTTATTCAATGGGTATATATCAGAAATGTTTGCTTCGGTTCAGCTAGCCGTCAGGATGCTTCGGTTCAGCTAGCTGTCAGGATGCTTCGGTTCAGCTAGCCGTCAGGATGCTTCGGTTCAGCTAGCTGTCAGGATGCTTCGGTTCAGCTAGCCGTCAGGATGCTTCGGTTCAGCTAGCCGTCTGTATGCTTCGGTTCACTAGCTGTCAGGATGCTTCGGTTCAGCTAGCCGTCTGTTTGCTTCGGTTCAGCTAGCCGTCTGTATGCTTCGGTTCACTAGCTGTCAGGATGCTTCGGTTCGGCTAGCTGTCAGGATGCTTCGGTTCGGCTAGCTGTCTGTATGCTTCGGTTCACTAGCTGTCAGGATGCTTCGGTTCGGCTAGCTGTCTGTATGCTTCGGTTCAGCTAGCTGTCAGGATGCTTCGGTTCGGCTAGCTGTCAGGATGCTTCGGTTCAGCTAGCCGTCTGTATGCTTCGGTTCAGCTAGCTGTCAGGATGCTTCGGTTCACTAGCTGTCAGGATGCTTCGGTTCAGCTAGCTGTCAGGATGCTTCGGTTCAGCTAGCTGTCAGGATGCTTCGGTTCAGCTAGCTGTCAGGATGCTTCGGTTCAGCTAGCTGTCAGGATGCTTCGGTTCGGCTAGCTGTCAGGATGCTTCGGTTCAGCTAGCCGTCTGTATGCTTCGGTTCAGCTAGCTGTCAGGATGCTTCGGTTCAGCTAGCTGTCAGGATGCTTCGGTTCAGCTAGCTGTCAGGATGCTTCGGTTCGGCTGGCTGTCAGGATGCTTCGGTTCAGCTAGCTGTCAGGATGCTTCGGTTCAGCTAGCCGTCTGTATGCTTCGGTTCAGCTAGCCGTCTGTATGCTTCGGTTCAGCTAGCTGTCAGGATGCTTCGGTTCAGCTAGCTGTCAGGATGCTTCGGTTCAGCTAGCCGTCTGTATGCTTCGGTTCAGCTAGCTGTCAGGATGCTTCGGTTCAGCTAGCTGTCAGGATGCTTCGGTTCAGCTAGCTGTCAGGATGCTTCGGTTCGGCTAGCTGTCAGGATGCTTCGGTTCGGCTAGCTGTCAGGATGCTTCGGTTCAGCTAGCTGTCAGGATGCTTCGGTTCGGCTAGCTGTCAGGATGCTTCGGTTCGGCTAGCTGTCAGGATGCTTCGGTTCGGCTAGCTGTCAGGATGCTTCGGTTCAGCTAGCTGTCAGGATGCTTCGGTTCAGCTAGCTGTCAGGATGCTTCGGTTCGGCTGGCTGTCAGGATGCTTCGGTTCAGCTAGCTGTCAGGATGCTTCGGTTCAGCTAGCTGTCAGGATGCTTCGGTTCAGCTAGCTGTCAGGATGCTTCGGTTCGGCTAGCTGTCAGGATGCTTCGGTTCGGCTAGCTGTCAGGATGCTTCGGTTCGGCTAGCTGTCAGGATGCTTCGGTTCGGCTAGCTGTCAGGATGCTTCGGTTCGGCTAGCTGTCAGGATGCTTCGGTTCGGCTAGCTGTCAGGATGCTTCGGTTCAGCTAGCTGTCAGGATGCTTCGGTTCAGCTAGCTGTCAGGATGCTTCGGTTCAGCTGGCTGTCAGGATGATTCGGTTCAGCTAGCTGTCAGGATGCTTCGGTTCGGCTAGCTGTCAGGATGCTTCGGTTCGGCTAGCTGTCAGGATGCTTCGGTTCGGCTAGCTGTCAGGATGCTTCGGTTCGGCTAGCTGTCAGGATGCTTCGGTTCGGCTAGCTGTCAGGATGCTTCGGTTCGGCTAGCTGTCAGGATGCTTCGGTTCGGCTAGCTGTCAGGATGCTTCGGTTCGGCTAGCTGTCAGGATGCTTCGGTTCGGCTAGCTGTCAGGATGCTTCGGTTCGGCTAGCTGTCTGTATGCTTCGGTTCGGCTAGCTGTCAGGATGCTTCGGTTCGGCTAGCTGTCAGGATGCTTCGGTTCGGCTAGCTGTCAGGATGCTTCGGTTCAGCTAGCTGTCAGGATGCTTCGGTTCGGCTAGCTGTCAGGATGCTTCGGTTCGGCTAGCTGTCAGGATGCTTCGGTTCGGCTAGCTGTCAGGATGCTTCGGTTCGGCTGGCTGTCAGGATGCTTCGGTTCGGCTGGCTGTCAGGATGCTTCGGTTCGGCTGGCTGTCAGGATGCTTCGGTTCGGCTAGCTGTCAGGATGCTTCGGTTCGGCTAGCTGTCAGGATGCTTCGGTTCGGCTAGCTGTCAGGATGCTTCGGTTCGGCTAGCTGTCAGGATGCTTCGG
Organism: Oncorhynchus clarkii lewisi; assembly: GCF_045791955.1. Lineage (NCBI taxonomy): Eukaryota > Metazoa > Chordata > Actinopteri > Salmoniformes > Salmonidae > Oncorhynchus > Oncorhynchus clarkii. The sequence continues at coordinate 103,516,119 of NC_092158.1, read as the reverse complement.
TTCGGCTAGCTGTCAGGATGCTTCGGTTCGGCTGGCTGTCAGGATGCTTCGGTTCGGCTAGCTGTCAGGATGCTTCGGTTCGGCTAGCTGTCTGTATGCTTCGGTTCGGCTAGCTGTCAGGATGCTTCGGTTCGGCTAGCTGTCAGGATGCTTCGGTTCGGCTAGCTGTCAGGATGCTTCGGTTCGGCTGGCTGTCAGGATGCTTCGGTTCGGCTAGCTGTCAGGATGCTTCGGTTCGGCTAGCTGTCAGGATGCTTCGGTTCGGCTAGCTGTCAGGATGCTTCGGTTCGGCTAGCTGTCAGGATGCTTCGGTTCGGCTGGCTGTCAGGATGCTTCGGTTCGGCTAGCTGTCAGGATGCTTCGGTTCGGCTAGCTGTCAGGATGCTTCGGTTCGGCTAGCTGTCAGGATGCTTCGGTTCGGCTAGCTGTCAGGATGCTTCGGTTCGGCTGGCCTTCAGGATGCTTCGGTTCGGCTGGCCGTCAGGATGCTTCGGTTCGGCTAGCTGTCAGGATGCTTCGGTTCGGCTGGCCGTCAGGATGCTTCGGTTCGGCTGGCCGTCTGCATGCTTCGGTTCGGCTGGCCGTCAGGATGCTTCGGTTCAGCTGGCCTTCAGGATGCTTCGGTTCGGCTAGCTGTCAGGATGCTTCGGTTCGGCTGGCCGTCAGGATGCTTCGGTTCGGCTGGCCGTCTGCATGCTTCGGTTCGGCTGGCCGTCAGGATGCTTCGGTTCAGCTAGCTGTCAGGATGCTTCGGTTCGGCTAGCTGTCAGGATGCTTCGGTTCAGCTGGCTGTCAGGATGCTTTGGTTCGGCTGGCTGTCAGCATGCTTCGGTTCAGCTAGCTGTCAGGATGCTTCGGTTCGGCTAGCTGTCAGGATGCTTCGGTTCGGCTGGCTGTCAGGATGAGGATACTTCGGTTCGGCTGGCTGTCAGGATGCTTCGGTTCGGCTAGCTGTCAGGATGAGGATGCTTCGGTTCGGCTGGCTGTCAGGATGCTTCGGTTCGGCTAGCTGTCAGGATGCTTCGGTTCGGCTGGCTGTCAGGATGCTTCGGTTCGGCTAGCTGTCAGGATGCTTCGGTTCGGCTAGCTGTCAGGATGCTTCGGTTCGGCTAGCTGTCAGGATGCTTCGGTTCGGCTAGCTGTCAGGATGCTTCGGTTCGGCTGGCTGTCAGGATGCTTCGGTTCGGCTAGCTGTCAGGATGCTTCGGTTCGGCTAGCTGTCAGGATGCTTCGGTTCGGCTAGCTGTCAGGATGCTTCGGTTCGGCTAGCTGTCAGGATGCTTCGGTTCGGCTAGCTGTCAGGATGCTTCGGTTCGGCTAGCTGTCTGTATGCTTCGGTTCGGCTAGCTGTCAGGATGCTTCGGTTCGGCTAGCTGTCAGGATGCTTCGGTTCGGCTAGCTGTCAGGATGCTTCGGTTCGGCTAGCTGTCAGGATGCTTCGGTTCGGCTAGCTGTCAGGATGCTTCGGTTCGGCTAGCTGTCAGGATGCTTCGGTTCGGCTAGCTGTCTGTATGCTTCGGTTCGGCTAGCTGTCAGGATGCTTCGGTTCGGCTAGCTGTCAAGATGCTTCGGTTCGGCTAGCTGTCAGGATGCTTCGGTTCGGCTAGCTGTCAGGATGCTTCGGTTCGGCTAGCTGTCAGGATGCTTCGGTTCGGCTAGCTGTCAGGATGCTTCGGTTCGGCTGGCCGTCAGGATGCTTCGGTTCGGCTGGCCTTTCAGGATGCTTCGGTTCGGCTGGCCTTCATGATGCTTCGGTTCGGATAGCTGTCAGGATGCTTCGGTTCGGCTGGCCGTCAGGATGCTTCGGTTCGGCTGGCCTTCAGGATGCTTCGGTTCGGCTGGCCGTCAGGATGCTTCGGTTCGGCTAGCTGTCAGGATGCTTCGGTTCGGCTGGCCGTCAGGATGCTTCGGTTCGGCTGGCCGTCTGCATGCTTCGGTTCGGCTGGCCGTCAGGATGCTTCGGTTCAGCTGGCCTTCAGGATGCTTCGGTTCGGCTAGCTGTCAGGATGCTTCGGTTCGGCTAGCTGTCAGGATGCTTCGGTTCGGCTGGCTGTCAGGATGCTTCGGTTCGGCTAGCTGTCAGGATGCTTCGGTTCGGCTTGCTGTCAGGATGCTTCGGTTCGGCTAGCTGTCAGGATGCTTCGGTTCGGCTAGCTGTCAGGATGCTTCGGTTCGGCTAGCTGTCAGGATGCTTCGGTTCGGCTAGCTGTCTGTATGCTTCGGTTCGGCTAGCTGTCAGGATGCTTCGGTTCGGCTAGCTGTCAGGATGCTTCGGTTCGGCTAGCTGTCAGGATGCTTCGGTTCGGCTAGCTGTCAGGATGCTTCGGTTCGGCTAGCTGTCAGGATGCTTCGGTTCGGCTAGCTGTCAGGATGCTTCGGTTCGGCTAGCTGTCTGTATGCTTCGGTTCGGCTAGCTGTCAGGATGCTTCGGTTCGGCTAGCTGTCAGGATGCTTCGGTTCGGCTAGCTGTCAGGATGCTTCGGTTCGGCTAGCGGTCAGGATGCTTCGGTTCGGCTAGCTGTCAGGATGCTTCGGTTCGGCTAGCTGTCAGGATGCTTCGGTTCGGCTGGCCGTCAGGATGCTTCGGTTCGGCTGGCCTTTCAGGATGCTTCGGTTCGGCTGGCCTTCAGGATGCTTCGGTTCGGATAGCTGTCAGGATGCTTCGGTTCGGCTGGCCGTCAGGATGCTTCGGTTCGGCTGGCCTTCAGGATGCTTCGGTTCGGCTGGCCGTCAGGATGCTTCGGTTCGGCTAGCTGTCAGGATGCTTCGGTTCGGCTGGCCGTCAGGATGCTTCGGTTCGGCTGGCCGTCTGCATGCTTCGGTTCGGCTGGCCGTCAGGATGCTTCGGTTCAGCTGGCCTTCAGGATGCTTCGGTTCGGCTAGCTGTCAGGATGCTTCGGTTCGGCTGGCCGTCAGGATGCTTCGGTTCGGCTGGCCGTCTGCATGCTTCGGTTCGGCTGGCCGTCAGGATGCTTCGGTTCAGCTAGCTGTCAGGATGCTTCGGTTCGGCTAGCTGTCAGGATGCTTCGGTTCAGCTGGCTGTCAGGATGCTTTGGTTCGGCTGGCTGTCAGCATGCTTCGGTTCAGCTAGCTGTCAGGATGCTTCGGTTCGGCTAGCTGTCAGGATGCTTCGGTTCGGCTGGCTGTCAGGATGAGGATACTTCGGTTCGGCTGGCTGTCAGGATGCTTCGGTTCGGCTAGCTGTCAGGATGAGGATGCTTCGGTTCGGCTGGCTGTCAGGATGCTTCAGTTCGGCTGGCTGTCAGGATGCTTCGGTTCAGCTGGCTGTCAGGATGCTTCGGTTCAGCTAGCTGTCAGGATGAGGATGCTTCGGTTCG
>NC_092158.1:103505281-103507781 GCF_045791955.1 Oncorhynchus clarkii lewisi | reverse complement strand
AGAGGGGCGGCAGGTAGCCTAGTGGTTAGAGGGGCGGCAGGTAGCCTAGTGGTTAGAGCAGGTAGCCTAGTGGTTAGAGCAGGTAGCCTAGTGGTTAGAGGGGCGGCAGGTAGCCTAGTGGTTAGAGCAGGTAGCCTAGTGGTTAGAGGGGAGGCAGGTAGCCTAGTGGTTAGAGGGGCAGCAGGTAGCCTAGTGGTTAGAGGGGCGGCAGGTAGCCTAGTGGTTAGAGGGGCGGCAGGTAGCCTAGTGGTTAGAGGGGTGGCAGGTAGCCTAGTGGTTGGAGGGGCGGCAGGTAGCCTAGTGGTTAGAGGGGCGGCAGGTAGCCTAGTGGTTAGAGGGGTGGCAGGTAGCCTAGTGGTTGGAGGGGCGGCAGGTAGCCTAGTGGTTAGAGGGGCGGCAGGTAGCCTAGTGGTTAGAGGGGCGGCAGGTAGCCTAGTGGTTAGAGGGGCGGCAGGTAGCCTAGTGGTTAGAGGGGCGGCAGGTAGCCTAGTGGTTAGAGGGGCGGCAGGTAGCTTAGTGGTTAGAGGGGCGGCAGGTAGCCTAGTGGTTAGAGGGGCGGCAGGTAGCCTAGTGGTTAGAGGGGTGGCAGGTAGCCTAGTGGTTAGAGGGGCGTCGGGTAGCCTAGTGGTTAGAGGGACGGCAGGTAGCCTAGTGGTTAGAGGGGCGGCAGGTAGCCTAGTGGTTAGAGGGGCGGCAGGTAGCCTAGTGGTTAGAGGGGCGGCAGGTAGCCTAGTGGTTAGAGGGGCGGCAGGTAGCTTAGTGGTTAGAGGGGCGGCAGGTAGCCTAGTGGTTAGAGGGGCGGCAGGTAGCCTAGTGGTTAGAGGGGCGGCAGGTAGCCTAGTGGTTAGAGGGGCGGCAGGTAGCCTAGTGGTTAGAGGGGCGGCAGGTAGCCTAGTGGTTAGAGGGGCGGCAGGTAGCCTAGTGGTTAGAGGGGCGGCAGGTAGCCTAGTGGTTAGAGGGGCGGCAGGTAGCCTAGTGGTTAGAGGGTTTCGGTTGCTGGATCGAATCCCTGAGCTGACATGGTGAAAATCTCTCATTCTACCCCTGAACAAGGCAGTTAACCCCCTGTTCCCCAGTAGGCCGTCATTGTAAATAAGAATTTGTTCTTAACTGACTTGACTAGTTAAATAAAACTGTAGAAAGTCCCACACGGACACAGTCCACCCTGGTCAGAGTCCACCCTGGTCAGAGTCCACCCTGGTCAGAGTCCACCCTGGTCAGAGTCTACCCTGGTCAGAGTCCACCCTGGTCAGAGTCTACCCTGGACACAGTCTACCCTGGTCAGAGTCCACCCTGGTCAGAGTCCACCCTGGTCAGAGTCCACCCTGGTCAGAGTCCACCCTGGTCAGAGTCTACCCTGGTCAGAGTCCACCCTGGTCAGAGTCCACCCTGGTCAGAGTCTACCCTGGTCAGAGTCCACCCTGGTCAGAGTCCACCCTGGTCAGAGTCCACCCTGGTCAGAGTCCACCCTGGTCACAGTCCACCCTGGTCAGAGTCTACCCTGGTCAGAGTCCACCCTGGTCAGAGTCCACCCTGGTCAGAGTCTACCCTGGTCAGAGTCTACCCTGGTCAGAGTCTACCCTGGTCAGAGTCTACCCTGGTCAGAGTCCACCCTGGTCAGAGTCCACCCTGGTCAGAGTCCACCCTGGTCAGAGTCTACCCTGGTCAGAGTCCACCCTGGTCAGAGTGGACTAGGGAAGTCTATCCTGGTCAACACTAAACAGTGTCTCTCTGTCCTGTCTTTCTCCTACAGGTCAGAGTGGACTAGGGAAGTCTACCCTGGTCAACACTCTGTTCAAGTCTAAAGTCAGCCGCAAGTCCTGCAGCCCAAACTACGAAGAGAAGATCTCCAAGACTGTCAAACTGCAGTCCGTCAGCCATGGTGAACACACACACACACACACCAGCTATACACACACACACACACACACACACACACACACACACACACACACACACACACACACACACACACACACACACACACACACACACACACACACACACACACACACAGACTCATGTCCTGGATGGTAGATATAATGTTTCAGTTCTAAAACACTGGCTTGGCCTACAACTATATCATTAAATGTCCTGTCCAGTCATGTACACACACACACATTTCCACTCTACTCTGTCTGTTTGCCTTGGAGTTGTCCCAGATACTCTGAGGGGAGAGAATCCCACAGGGACAGATCAATCACACTGACAGACTGTGTGTTTGTCATTCTAATGCATTCTAGAAGGGAGAGCGAGAGAGAGAGAGAGAGAGACAGACAGACTGTGTGTTTGTCATTCTAATGCATTCTAGAAGGGAGAGAGAGAAAAAGAGAGAGAGAGAGTGAGAGAGACAGAGAGAGTGTGTGAGAGAGAGAGAGCCGGATAGAGAGAAAGAGTGCTAGAGAGAGAGACAGACAGATAGAGAGAGAAAGGGAGAGAGGAAGAGTGAGAGAGGGAGACAGCGAGAGCGAGAGGCAGGGAGAGTGAGAGAGAGACCTGT
>NC_092158.1:103500281-103502781 GCF_045791955.1 Oncorhynchus clarkii lewisi | reverse complement strand
GGTAGAGTGTGTTATAATAGCAGTGGGCCAGGTAGAGTGTGTTGTAATAGCAGTGGGCCAGGTAGAGTGTGTTGTAATAGCAGTGGGCCAGGTAGAGTGTGTTGTAATAGCAGTGGGCCAGGTAGAGTGTGTTGTAATAGCAGTGGGCCAGGTAGAGTGTGTTATAATAGCAGTGGGCCAGGTAGAGTGTGTTGTAATAGCAGTGGGCCAGGTAGAGTGTGTTGTAATAGCAGTGGGCCAGGTAGAGTGTGTTGTAATAGCAGTGGGCCAGGTAGAGTGTGTTGTAATAGCAGTGGGCCAGGTAGAGTGTGTTGTAATAGCAGTGGGCCAGGTAGAGTGTGTTATAATAGCAGTGGGCCAGGTAGAGTGTGTTATAATAGCAGTGGGCCAGGTAGAGTGTGTTGTAATAGCAGTGGGCCAGGTAGAGTGTGTTGTAATAGCAGTGGGCCAGGTAGAGTGTGTTGTAATAGCAGTGGGCCAGGTAGAGTGTGTTGTAATAGCAGTGGGCCAGGTAGAGTGTGTTGTAATAGCAGTGGGCCAGGTAGAGTGTGTTGTAATAGCAGTGGGCCAGGTAGAGTGTGTTGTAATAGCAGTGGGCCAGGTAGAGTGTGTTGTAATAGCAGTGGGCCAGGTAGAGTGTGTTGTAATAGCAGTGGGCCAGGTAGAGTGTGTTGTAATAGCAGTGGGCCAGGTAGAGTGTGTTGTAATAGCAGTGGGCCAGGTAGAGTGTGTTGTAATAGCAGTGGGCCAGGTAGAGTGTGTTGTAATAGCAGTGGGCCAGGACCCAACCCATTCTGCAGCAGTATGTGTGTTCTAGAAGCAGCAGGGTTCTACTTCTATACCAACCTTAGGCCACAATGGCCGCTCTGTCTTGGACAGGCTAGATGTACGCTGAGCTCCAGTCAGGATAGTGGAGCAGCGTTGATATCCGTTGTGAGAAGTTGTGTTGTGACTAGCAGGGCTAAAGGTCAAGTAACTAAAGTACTAACTGACTGTTCGGTTCTGCAGTTCCTGTTGCTGCTTCCTCTGTTGCAGTGTTTCATTGTGGAGGTGTGTGTGTGTGTGTGTGGGGGGGGTCTTACCATGTAGTCCTTGAGTATAGGTGGTTGTGTTCTCTCTAGAATGATGCTGGTTCCTGTAGTGTACAGTCTAACCATGTAGTCGTTGAGTCACCACGTACTCTTCTTTCCCACTTCCTGTTTGTGTGCACTTCAAACATGACCTCTGAGAATCCCGGTTTGTATTTCTTTAGTTCTACTCAGAACTAGCTGAGCTCCCTGGTCTCTCAACCAGCCATGTTCAGAACCAGGGGGGCTGCTCCTGTACAATGGAACATTATGGACTAGCAATGTTAACCGTGTGTTAGTTCCACTGTGGTGTGTGTGCGTGCGTCTGAGTGTGTGGGTGTGTGTTTAACATTGTGCTAGATCGTCTGGGGATTGTGTGTTTGTGTTTTAAGTAGATAGGTCAGATGGTATGTCCTCCCCACAACACACACACACACACACACACACACACACACACACACACACACGCACACACACGCACACACACACACACACACACACACACACACACACACACACACACACACACACACACACACACACACACACACACACACACACACACACACACACACACACACACACACACACACTCACTCACACAATCCCCAGGTCGAGCTATAGCACAATGTTAAACAGTCAGGTGAAGCAAAGGACAGGTCTGTCTTTTTATAGGAGCTTCCCTAAACATGAACCTGCGAAACATCACTTCCTCTGTTTCTAGACTCTGTCTGATTAACAGCTTTATGTGGCCCTACCATTAACTTCCTGTGGAAGGGAAGAAAACCACTACACTTCAGTTAGACTCTGCTGTGAAGAGTTCCCATAAAGACCCATTCCATCTAGAACAAGTCTAAACATGGTCAAGTGTGTGTGTGTGTGTGTGTGTGTGTGTGTGTGTGTGTGTGTGTGTGTGTGTGTGTGTGTGTGTGTGTGTGTGTGTGTGTGTGTGTGTGTGTGTGTGTGTGTGTGTGTGTGTGTGTGTCTGTGGGAATCTGTCTCCTGCCCGTGTGGGAATCTCACCTCCATGTTACCATGTTCCTCTCACAGTGAAACCATGTGACTCAGTACACGTTCAGCAGTCCAGAGTCACCAGACATGAGGAGAAACTAGAATGTATTTATACATTAACCAAACATAGAAAGTAAATGTCATATATATACACCATATATATATATATATATATATAAAATCAATCCTGCTATGGAGTACGGCAGGAAGAATGTAGCTGCAGTAGTTCTTAAGTACTAGACCAGGCCTTCGGTAAGATCATTGGGTCAGTAAAGCAGCTTACCTGACCAGAGCTGAGGGATAGAGATAGTTCACAGCTAGGTAGATGTAGCCCACTGTCACAGTGTTAGCTAGGTAGATGTAGCCCACTGTCACAGTGTTAGCTAGGTAGATGTAGCCCACTGTCACAGTATTAGCTAGGT